>NC_051269.1:7524281-7791781 GCF_015220745.1 Sebastes umbrosus
AACTTTAGCCACCCTAAACCCTTATTTATAAGATTTGAAAATGAAACCAAACAGTACATTAAAGACATTTTTAATTTAAAAAAAAAATAAGAAAGCTGCGAAAACTATTTATTTGTGCTCTTTGTTTAATGTTTTTATGTCTAAGATTCCCCCTGGCTCTGACATGGTTTGTCTTTATTAATGACTCATTTGTTTGTATGTGCACTATGGCAATAAAGAATTGTAAAAAAAAAAGAAAAAAAGAAAAAAGTCCTGTTTTTTGATCCACCCCGACCTCATCCCTATGTGGCGTTCGCTGCTCTTTATACTTTCCGCTTCACAATTACGTGGATTACATATAAATTGTTTTTGCGCTGACCATCACGAAAAAATGTGTCTATATACACGAATCAATACATTAAATTTTGTGACTATTTCACAAACTGCTGCTGGAGATTCCGAACTTTTGAGTGTGTCCATGGATCATCTGTTGCCCCTGTGCATGCTGGGAGGCTCCCCAACACACCGACCTCATGTAGCTGTGTTCACATGATCAGCACTCCAATCAAATGAATACTGATGACGGTCTCAACGCCTTTTTTTCAAAATAAGAGTACACAGTAATTCAAGATAACTTCCTCCATGATGAACAGATCAAACCTCAAACTGCTTTCAAAGAACCAGGACTTTGTTTTAATATCATAGTTTATTTAATTACATCAAATATGAAAAACATCCACGGTTTGATCCACTCACAAACTGTAAGTATGCCTCATTCATGGTTGTCAACAGCGTAGTGGCGGATTCTGAATTTACAACACCTGTTGACTGTATTAACAACCAGCCTCCTGTATGAGATTCATCAACAGTTTACTAAATAAATCATTTATCTGTTTTTATCATTCAATTTACCGGCTGAAGTTGAGGACGAGTCTCTCACATGTGATCAGTCGGATCATTTCTGTTTCACTGTGAGAACATGAGGATGTGTTTATAATGGAGAGAACTGCTGTATAGTTGTATGTTTGGGCTTTGCTGCTCAGTACAGAGGTGGTTTAGTGGGACTGCTGGGGTCTTTCTTGTTCTCCGCTAGTGGAGGTGGAATGTTTCAGGAGCAAAGCATCATGGGACGGGTGTAAAGCTGTGTACTGAGTTATGTTTGGACCAGCATTAATGTACATGTGGAAACTCCGTGGAGTGCATCTGATAAAAATATCATGTTAAAGGAAGAGTTTGGGTGGTTTTGCAGTGGCGGTTGTATGAGGTGCTTCTCCACAGTCAGACTGTCAGACAGTTATACAGTCTGTTTCTGACGGGGAACTGAAGCCGTTATCTACGCTCTCGCCAAAGCAACCAGACTCCATTGAAAAAAAAAAAAATTTTATCTTGCAAGAACACGGGAGTTGCTGGTCTACTGCTGCCTCTATCGGTTATTTAGTTTGTGTTACTGTGAGACTTTGGTGAATCCGAACTAACCAAAGTCACACAATAACACAAACAAACTAACCGATAGAGGCAGCGGGAGACCAGCAACCTTCCGTGTTCTGAGTGGTCAAATTACTATTTTTGTGAATGGAGTCTGGTGGCTTTGAAGAGAGCTATATAACGGCTTTAGCTCCCCGTCAGAAAGGGCTGTCTGACAGCGAGGTAAAGTGGTGAAAATATTCTAAATATAGCGTACACTTAAACTGATATTGTTGTTTTTAGGTGTGTAAAATGTGTGTTGCTGCTGGCCCTTTCCACAGCAGTACATCGCTTTGCTCCCGTGCTCCTGTATGTTTCTACTGTAGTGATACACTGACTATGGAGACGTACCTCATACAACCACACTGAGAAACACCTGAACTATCCCCTTAAGGTAACTATCAGTCATGTTTGCATTTGTGGAGATTCTTAATCTTTCAACTGTGAAGGTTTCTTTCCCTTCTGATCTGATAAACTTTAGGAACATCTAATCCAGACAAACTGTACAGCAGAACTCCTCTATAAGTCATGATGACATTATCAAGCAGCCGAAGTAGCTCAACCAGCGTGGACAATGGTTGATGGCTCAAATGTTCGGCGTGTTCTATTAACGCTTAATTCATCTGTGAAAGCCATCCTCATACAGTCAGGGGTCATTGTTATGTGTGTGTGTGTGTGTGTGTGTGTGTGTGTGTGTGTGTGTGTGTGTGTGTGTGTGTGTATGTATGTCACTGCTCGTTCTGCTGTGTGTCTGTGATGGTGGAGACGGCGCCCTGGCCCTTGCTGACGTCACTGATACACGCCCACTGACCGTCCATCGACTCCTTCCACAGTGTCACCTGCAAGACAATCAGAAATACATGAGGGGAGAAAATAAACAAGGTGTAGACAAGTGCTGGGACGATCCACCTATCTGCTGATTCAATACTATCACCATACTTTGGTGCCGATTCGATATGTATTGTGATTTTTAAGTATTGCGATTCAATATTAGGATTTATTGTGATTTTTGTTAACTTTTTTAAACACTAGACCATGGGGAAAAAGATGAATAGTACACTTCTAGGGACTTTTACTTTGTAAAATCTCTAAATGAATCCAGTAAAAATGTTTGATTCTCAGCATGTATGTAGTCAGAGATGTCCTGAAGTCAAATATATCAGTCATTGTCAGGAATTATTCATTACATTTTTTTATCCAGCAACCCAAAAATCAAAGAATAAAGACATTTCCCTCACAGATTAGTGGTATTTTCTTTTTAATTTATAAGGGACATATAATGTTTTATACTTCTGGTGAATATAACCCAATCCATCTTATTTCCATATATGTATTTTGTATATACAGTTCCCTTTGTTAACACTTTATTTTGAAAACCAGACGTAGTCACACGTGTCTACTTCCTCTAACTTCTCCAAGGTGGTCTCTAGCTCTCCCGTCAGCTCCGTTCTCTTTATACATCCATGGTCAGCTCCATCGGGGCCGTTTGAATGCATTTAACATAAATGTCAGTATATGGGTGCTCTACAGTTGTAGCGTCGGCCCATTTGACCACGGAGATGAGAGTGACGGCCGGCTCGACCGTACGTTACCGAGACACGATAACGTTTCCTGTCCATGACAGAGTTAGCATGCAGCTTTAGCCGTGATGTCTAGCTCTGCTTTTCCTGCAATGTGTGAAACCCAAAGTGTTTCCATCCTTTACTGGATGTGTAGTGTTTACCACGCTGGATTTAAAATGTGAGGGTGCAGGTCGTATCCACGCAGACCCTCCAACGTTTTATACTTTCTGCGGTTTGTTTTGGTTGATAGATACGGAACGGATATGACGTCACGTTACTCAGACTACAACAATAAAAGCGGTAACTTCCTTCTACCTCCCTATAGACTCAAATGAAACAAACATATTGATTCTGGCATTAAAACATCTATTTCAAAATCATAAAAAAAACAATTTGCGATACAAAGGGGAATTGATTTTTTTTTTCAACCCCAAGTCCAGTGTCATTGTATAACTTTATATACTTCACCTTGTTGTCTCCTCCAGAAACAGCCAGTATATTTCCAGTGATGGACCAGCTGACGTGCCAAACAACATCATTAAACTTATGGAGCAGTTTGGCCGTCCAGGTGTTTCCTGCTGGGTCGTCACACGTCCAGATGAACACGCGTCCGTCCTGGAGAGGAAACAAAAACCTCATGTAAAAACAGTGACCTCTGGTGGGACAGTATGTGAGGGACCCAGCAGACAGAGTTTCATTCATCAGCTGCTGATAAAACCTTTTCCACTCTGGCCAGAGGTGGAAGAAGTACTCAGATACTATCGATACTAGAGAGTAAAAGTCCTGAATTTAAAATGTTACTCGAGTAAAAAGTACAGAAGTATTATCATCAAAATGTACTTAAAGTATCAAAAGGAAAAGTGCTAATTAGTGTGCATGCAGCCTGTTGCAGCACTCCTGTTGGTTCTCTTCTTTATCTTACCTGTTTGATTGATTTACTAGTAACTGATTTAAGCTGCGTCCTCTCTAAACACGTTAGTGGAGAGATTCCTGGTCTGTTTTTTTACTGTGAAATTATATTGTAGCTTTATGTACATAATTTACATGTTACATACTCCCTTATATCTATTTCTTATTATGTTTCTTTATGCTTTTATATATCAATAAAGTATTTCTGATTCTCCTGGCTTCTTTTAAAGTGTTATATTATTCTGTTTTTATCACTAACAAATACATGTAAGGGCATTTTAATATTGTAGTTTGTCAATGTGAAGATGTTTTTAGATACTTTGTGTATTACTGGGTAGATTAGTAGTATAGTACTGAATCATATCATGTTTTTTTATTTTATGTAATCAGTAACTAAAATGGTCAGATATATGGAGTCAAATCAGTCTCAATATTAATGAATGCACACAGAAGGATTCACAAATGTATTTTGTGATTTATATATAAATGACTCTCTCCACAAAAATACTTTTCAAAGCACAAAAAAATATGTTTCTTATCGTTGTATATAAATGTGAAGAAAAAAAAATCACATAAAAAATAAAGTTTACAAATATATTTCTGACGTGCACACAAAAGTTTCTTGTTTTAAATAAACATAATAGAAATCCACAAATATATGTATTTAAAAGTATTTGCACATTACATTAGTTATATTTGTGGATTTATTTAAAACAAGAAACATTTGTGTGTGCATCCGAAATATATTAGTGAACTTTTTTTTTATATGTGTATTTTTTTTTTTTTACATTCATATACAACAATAACTATTTTTGTGCGCATTGAACACTATTTTTGTGGAGAGAGTCGTTCATATATAAATCACAAAATACATTTGTGAATCCTTCTGTGTGCATTCATTAATATTGAGACTGATTTGACTCCATATAGATAAATGTAGTGCAGTAAAAAGTACAATGTTTCCCACTGAGATGTAGTGGAGTACAAGTAGAAAGTAACAGAAAATGAAAATACTCAAGCAAGTATGTCTAAATTCTATTAGGGTAGATGGACTGAGTTACATTCCCCCGCTGACTCTGACTCATTTTAAAATCATCACCCTTGCTTTATTAAAGCAGCAATAAAACTTAAAGCAGCCTGTTTATGACAATAAATGTTCTGTAACTTTCACCTCCAATCATGAAACTATTGAACTGTAATCTCTGGCTCCACCTAGTGGTAACCATTAATAAAATAAAGATTCATTTAGTGTTCGTAAATAAACTGCTGATAAAAAGAAGCAGAGTTTGATTGTTTAAGCAGCGATTCCCTGAAGAATATTTAGGGTGCAGCTGAGGAGCAGAGTCGAAGTGTGTAATGAAAATGTCACATAAATGATCCCTTTATTTCCAATAGATCTCACCTGGGAGCAGCTGGCGATGGTGCTGGTGGGAAGACCAATAGAAGGAGCCCAGCCGACGTCTCTCACCCAATCACTGTGAGCCTCCAGCTTCTGGTCCTCCTTCCACTGACCGTCCTCCTCTCTGGAGGCATCAAGTGACAATAAGTGACAGTTAGGAGTCTTTACTTTACAAAAATACACTGCTTCCCTGACAAGAGTACTCCCAACTAGTTAGCATTGCTCTTCTCTAACGTTGTCTGACTCGTGATCGACAGTTTAAAACAAAAAGGTCCCAAATACATGCAGCAAAACCACAGATAGCGCCTTAAAAGACTTTTTTTTGCCATTTTTCAATAGTGGCAATGAGAGTTATGAAAGGGGGGGGGGGGAGAGAGAGAGAGAGACAGAGAGAGAGACAGAGACAGAGAGAGAGACAGAGACAGAGACAGAGACAGAGACAGAGACAGAGACAGAGAGGATGACATGCAGCAAAAGACCGTGGATCAGATTTGAACCTCGGGCCGCTGCGGTAAGAACTCAGCCTTGGTACTTGGGGCGCCAGCTCTACCAGGCGAGCTACCGGGGCGCCCCTTCAGACTAACACATGTTGTACACATGACAATAAATAAAGAACTTGAAGTCATTAAACGCGCCACAGAAAAGCAATAAACGCCACAGAAAGCCTATTAAACAACAACTTACTTCCAGAGTTTGACCAGGTTGTCGCAGCCTCCGGAGACGAAGCGTTTGACGTAGTTTGGTTTCTGACCCGACGGCTGATCGATCAGGCTGCCGGGAACGACGGCAGGAGCCCAACTCACCGCGTTACAGCCGATCTGCAGGAAGATTACTACCGAGTTAATAAACAGACACAAATCGGTACATCAGCAGCACGAGACAAACACCATGACCGAGTAAAGAAGAGCACTGATGAACAGAGATTTAAAACATTCTGGACAGCATTTCATTAACTGTACGACTCAGACATGTGTCTCAAACCCACAGTGTGTGCGTTGCTGATCTTCTTGACGTCCCACTGCTGATCGCCAGTAAATGTGAGAATGGAAATGGCTCCATCGGAGCTGCCGCAGGCCAGAATCAGACCAAAGTCATAGGGACCCCAGCAGACAGAGTTCACTGTGGAGACACAGGAGGAGATTTAAAAACACTCAGACACACACACAAGGAACCTTTAAATATTTGAAAAACCAGACAGACTCCAGCTGATGGATCACACACTGATTTTACTAGAGACAGTCACAAATACACAAATATGAAGTACATTGAAAAACAAATGGTAAGATGTTTTAAATTTCCCCCGGACGTACAACGGAGCTACCGACCTGATGACTCGTGTCCGCAGTATTCATACATCTTGTCCCAGGATCCGTTCTCCTCCTTCCAGATGATGACTTTACGGTCGTAGGAACAGGAAGCCAGAATGTTGCCGAACATCGGGTGAGCCCACGCCACCTGCCATACGGGACCCTCGTGGCTACACAAATACAGAAACACAAATTTCGCTCAAAATACTCTGCGTGAAACTAATAATGTAAAACAAATACACCGATAACGACAAGGCGAGCGCACATGAGACATCAGTGTTACAGCCCAGATTAAAGAACGGATTTCCCTGAATGTATAATCTGACTAAATAGCTGAGTATTACAGGAGACAATTTAATTCAAGGTATTTTATTTATCTATGTGAAGTGATTTAAGCTGCTGGTTTGGTGTCTTACCCTCTGAGGTCTGCTACCAGGATCTGCCCTCCGTTTCTGACATCGAAGATCTTTACGGTGCGATCAGAAGAGCAGGTGGCGAGTCGGGTACCGTAGTAGTCCATCTGGGCATCGTGCTGAAACAAGACAGAGTAAATAAATAAATAATCTCCCCTCTACCTTTCCTCTCTTGATATTTTTCTGTAGACTGATATATAATACATTTATTGACTACATTCCTGCTTAAATTACAGTGTATACACTTTGCAAATACACAACAAATTTATTAAATTTGTAAATGTTTGTTATAGGTCTGTGTGTTTGCCTGGGTGTGATTCCCCAGGTACCACCTTCCTCCCGGCCCTTGCTGTTGCAGCAGCTGGCTGGCCTCAGCTGAATCCTATCGCTAATCATGGCTGGGGAATAAAAGACAGCGAGAGAGCTGCGGTCGGTGTCACTGGACCAGTGACTCTAGTCGTACGACAGCTACCCCAGCCACTCTGTAATCGGGGTGTGACCTGTGACACACGTGAACTGTTATATATTTTAGTTGTAGATTGCGGCGACTATCTGATTTCGTCTTGAGTTAATAAAGCACTCCTTATTTTTGCTTACACCTCAGTTTCCTTGATTCTTTTTCCCAATTTAATGTTATTGTTACTCTCCTCATCCACTGGTCCAATCAGGGAACGTAACATAATGGAATTATGCAGTACTTACACTATAACAGTGTATTTTTACAGCGTGGCATTAATACTTTAACTGTAACAGTATTTTTACAGTGTGGTATTAGTACTTTTAGTGTAAGCGAGCATTTGTATAGTGTGGTATTAGTACCTTTGGTGTAACAGAGCATTTTTTATAGTGTGATATTTGTACCTTTAGTGTACCAGAGTATTTTTACAGTGTGGTATTAGTACTTTTAGTGTAACAGAGTATTTTTACAGTGTGGTATTAGTACCTTTAGTGTAACAGAGCATTTTCACAGTGTGGTATTAGTACTTTTACTGTAACAGAGCATTTTTACAGTGTGGTATTAGTACTTTTACTGTAACAGAGTATTTTTACAGTGTGGTATTAGTACTTTTAGTGTAACAGAGTATTTTTACAGTGTGGTATTAGTACTTTTAGTGTAACAGAGTATTTTTACAGTGTGGTATTAGTACCTTTAGTGTAACAGAGCATTTTCACAGTGTGGTATTAGTACTTTTACTGTAACAGAGCATTTTTACAGTGTGGTATTAGTACTTTTACTGTAACAGAGTATTTTTACAGTGTGGTATTAGTACTTTTAGTGTAAGCGAGCATTTGTATAGTGTGGTATTAGTACCTTTGGTGTAACAGAGCATTTTTTATAGTGTGATATTTGTACCTTTAGTGTACCAGAGTATTTTTACAGTGTGGTATTAGTACTTTTAGTGTAACAGAGTATTTTTACAGTGTGGTATTAGTACTTTTGCTATAACAGAGCATTTTTACAGTGTGGTATTAGTACTTTTAGTGTAAGCGAGCATTTGTATAGTGTGGTATTAGTACCTTTGGTGTAACAGAGCATTTTTTATAGTGTGATATTTGTACCTTTAGTGTACCAGAGTATTTTTACAGTGTGGTATTAGTACTTTTAGTGTAACAGAGTATTTTTACAGTGTGGTATTAGTACTTTTAGTGTAACAGAGCATTTTTACAGTGTGGTATTAGTACTTTTAGTGTAAGCGAGCATTTGTATAGTGTGGTATTAGTACCTTTGGTGTAACAGAGCATTTTTTATAGTGTGATATTTGTACCTTTAGTGTACCAGAGTATTTTTACAGTGTGGTATTAGTACTTTTAGTGTAACAGAGTATTTTTACAGTGTGGTATTAGTACTTTTGCTATAACAGAGCATTTTTACAGTGTGGTATTAGTACTTTTAGTGTAAGCGAGCATTTGTATAGTGTGGTATTAGTACCTTTGGTGTAACAGAGCATTTTTTATAGTGTGATATTTGTACCTTTAGTGTACCAGAGTATTTTTACAGTGTGGTATTAGTACTTTTAGTGTAACAGAGTATTTTTACAGTGTGGTATTAGTACTTTTGCTATAACAGAGCATTTTTACAGTGTGGTAATAGTACCTTTACTGGAGTAAAATATCTGAATACTTCCTCTGTGTATTAATACTGCCAGCCACCGTGTCAGCTGTGACCTGCCGTACATTAACCTGAACCTAACACCAAAACAAAGACCCGTTCCTGAGGAAACACTGACTGACAGACATGCACCATGTCAACATGTAAACACACAGGTGTGTCTCTGTGGTCTCTGTTAACATGTCAACATGTCAACACACAGGAGTGTCTCTGTGGTCTCTGTTAACATGTCAACATGTCAACACACAGGAGTGTCTCTGTGGTCTCTGTTAACATGTCAACATGTCAACACACAGGAGTGTCTCTGTGGTCTCTGTTAACATGTCAACATGTCAACACACAGGAGTGTCTCTGTGGTCTCTGTTGAGGCTGTTTAGAATCAATTCTGTCTCTGTAGTGAATGCTAACGTTAGCTTCAGCTAGCAGCTGTAAGTTTGGGGCTAAATGAGAATAACTTACGATCATGTCCTCGTGGGAGGTGTCCACCGTGTTGATGACGGAAACCTGGAATACACAAACACAGAAATCCTCATTAAAGTGAGCCAGAGATACAGATCCTCTGTCAGCTAGCTCTCTGTCATTAGCCTCACTGCTAACAGGCTAACACGTCAGCAGCTAGCTAACGGTCGCCGTTAAACACGTTAAGCGTGATCAAACAGCTTCACCTGCAGCTCTAACATCACGTCACCACACTCACCATGACTGCGACTACAGCACAACACTACCCAGTGAGAGTACTCCTTGTTCTCCTCTAGATGAATGAACCAGGTCCACTACTAGAGTCCGACGTGGCAACAAGAAGCCGCTTCACACACTGCAGGGTGCGACCACTATTTCTACCGGGTGGAAACAACCAAACAAAGGTTCCGCTTAGGAAACTTTACTTTTCATTGCATTAAATATAAAATGTAAACATCTAATAAATGTTAAACAAAGACAAGACAAACTGAGAGGCTATTAATATATTAATACGCCTACCACAGAGTAGAAATATACTCTGTTACTAGTAAAAGTTCTGCAATCAAAACCTTACTGAAGTAAAAGTACAACAGTATTAGCACCAAAATATACTTAAAGTACTCATTATGCAGAATAATCTGTATTAAATTATTGTATCATAATTATTGATGCATTATTGTATGGAGGACAGAACCTGCCAAAAATAAATGAATAAATAAATAAATGACATAATAAATAAATAAATATGTCATTAAATGTAGGAAAAATAATATTAAAAATAAATGTAGCCATTAATTAATTGATAAAATGTAAAAAATATATATTTCTGTTTTAATTTGCTTATTTATTTATTTATCTATTTGTTTATTTATTTATTTGTCTTTGTATTAATTCCCTTATTTATTCACTCTTCTGTTTAATTTTCCCTTTTATTTGTTATGTTATGGTTTATTTTTGCATTTTTTTTTATTTATTTCACATTTGTTTTTAAATGTATGTATGTATTTATTTATTTATTTATACCTGCACGATTTTCCCTTCGCATTTCAGCCCTCATTTATTTCCAAATTTCGAAATATACCTAAAGTACCAAAAGTAAAACTACTCTTGACGTTTTACGCTCATCAACCGACAAAATAAAATATTAAATTATATAATAAAATATATAATACATTTTAATTAGTCGGCTCAGTGTCTATGTGTCCACACGGTGGCGCCATAAACCTGAAACACTTCCGCCCTCACACAAAGAGCACAGAAGCAAAGAGACGACTCTGGTGTTTTTTTGACAACAACCTCCGCATTTTGGACTGAAACGCTTATTATATTCATAATATTTCATTCATTTTCATTTCTTTAATTTCAAAATGTATTTCGAACATGTAGAATACAAAAAAATAATGAAAAAAATAATGAAAAAGAGAATGATCATACCAACAAGTGGACAGTCAGAAACAAGTAGTATTTACATACAATGAAAAGCGTAAGAAAAATAAATTGTCAAACACTTGATGCCTTGATTTACATATTCGAAAAGAAGCGAGAAGAAGTATAAACTTATTTAATCCCACCCCTTCTCCATAAATCAATTATTATTATTAACCAGCTTCCTTACTGAGCCATACATATACTCTAATTACATTTTCCTAAATTTGTATAACTCTAATTATTATTATTTATAATTATTCTAACTATAATTATGACCTTTAATATGTGTCATACAGAAATATAAATTAATTAATGATATAATTATCCTTATCAAAATATAAATTTGTTATAAATCCACAATACCAATTCATTACTTATAATATAACTTAATCACAACACCAATTCATAACTTACATATTTATCTTAATCATATTGACTATTTGTTATCTTATTGTTCAACAGAGGCCATTTCAGTAGAGACATGAAATATATGACAATATAATAGAAATACTTTAGTTTTACTTTTGTAGGTGACGTTTTACTGGCGTCCGGTAGTTGCTTTCAGTCCAACATGGCGGAATGGGCGCTGATGTTGCCATGGAACCAACAGCTGAGTTTCGCCTCTTGGTGTATATGTGTTCTTTGCTTCACATCTATTTTTATCTGAACCCAGCAGTGTCAGGTTTCCCCCCGCCGGTGAGGCTCTCTCTCCGGTGTGACTCCTTCTCTCCGTCGCCTCCACTCTCGCCATGTTGTCGGGTTAAATCTGTCGCCACACTTTCTTCACTTTTCATCGTAGAATAAGTTTCCCAACCCGACCCAACATGTCCAGTGTGTCCTACCACATCTCCAACCTGCTGGAGAAGATGACGTCAACTGACAAAGACTTCAGGTGAGAATCAACAGTTCATGAGCAGCTCCAGTGTCTCACAGTGAGAAGACACTTTTTAGTCCTGACTCCTTATGTGTGTCTGTCACTTCACTTTTATTTAAATGTCATCACACTGAAAGTCTACTTTTAACTACTTTAATAAGTGTGTGTCTGTGTGTGGGGGAGACGTACTCAGATCATTTACTTCAGTAGCCTACAAGAAGTAATACCACAGTGTAGAACATTCAAAACCTTACTTAAGTAAAAGTGCAACAGTATTAGCATCAAAATAATACTTAAAGTTCTACTACTCATTATGCAGAATAATCTATAGTATATTATTGTATCATAATTATTGATGAATTATTGTATGGAGGACAGAACCTGCCAAAAATAAATGACTCAATAAATAAATAAATATGTCATTAAATGTAGGAAAAATAATATTAAAAATAAATGTAGCCATTAATTAATTGATAAAATGTGACAAAAATTGATATTTCTGTTTTAATTTGCTTATTTATTTATTTGTTTATTTATTTATCTTTGTATTAATTCCCTTATTTATTCACTCTTCCGTTTAATTTTCCCTTTTAATTGTTATGTTATTGTTTATTTTTGCATTATTTTTTATTTATTTCATATTTGTTTTTAAATGTATCTATGTATTTATGTATTTATTTATTTATACCTGCACGATTTTCCCTTTGCATTTCAGCCCTTATTTATTTTCCTAAACTTATTTATTTATGTATTCTTTTCTTTATACATTTCTTTATGTATTCTGCCTCATTATGTAAATGAGGGGGCTGTCACTCAACGTTTGTCATCACTTCATTATAATATTTTTGCTGCATTTATTTATTTATTTAGTAATTTATTCATTTATTTTCGAGTTTGGCAGGTTCCGCCCTCCATATTCATGTGTTCATCACTTTAATGTTGCATCTGGTAAAGGTGGAGATCATTTTAATGACTTTATATACTGCTGGTAGTTTAATCTATAATAATACATCAACTAAGTAAATGTACTTAGTTACTTCCCACCATTTGAGATTAGAGTGTCTGTAAATCAAGTCTTTTAAGTCTTTGGTGCCTGTCTTTCTTTTCCTGTTCTTGGGAGGGGATTTAGTGTCATAACAACATAAAAACATACATTTTAATGAATTCATAATGTGTTTGTGTGACCAGGTTCATGGCCACTAACGACCTGATGCTGGAGCTGCAGAAGGACAGCATTAAGCTGGACGAGGACAGTGAGAGGAAGGTGGTGACCATGCTGCTCAAACTGCTGGAGGACAAGAACGGGGAGGTGCAGAACCTGGCCGTCAAATGGTAAAAACACAGTTCTTCAGTCTGTGTGGACGGATATTTACTCACTCGTTCCTGCTCTGGGTGATGGGGGGGGGGGGGGGGGGGGGGGGGGGGGGGGGGTTGATTAAGGACTACGCTGCATATTCATCATTTCACATTTAATGATATTGTGATTATTTTGCAGAATATTGAAAATCAAATGCTAATGTGAATGTGCAATATTTGACATGTTTCTCTACTGCGTCTTTGGTGTACCACTGTAATGTGATTTTGGATCCTTGACATGAAAAAGTTTGAGATTGATCTCAAAATCTGGGTGCTGGATTTTTCTAACTTCCATTTATGTCCATCGCTCACTTTATGCTCCTCTGGGAAGCAAACGTTTAATAAATAAATAGTAAATAGTTATAATAGTATACATATTTATAATATTTTATCTATTTTTTTATTGATTCGTAGTCTGGCTCCTCTGGTGAGTAAGGTGAAGGAGCCTCAGGTAGAGATGATGGTGGACACGCTGTGTTCAAACATGATGTCAGACAAAGAGCCGCTGAGAGACATTTCCAGCATGGGACTGAAGACGGTGATTGCTGAGCTGCCGCTGTCTTCATCAGGTGAGGACTGTCATCATCATCCTCATCATCACCTATCCCTTCATTATCTATCATGGTGACAACAAGCTTCCATCTCACGTTAAAGATGCTGCTGTGTTTAAATTCAGAAGCCACATTCATTTCACAACTCTGCATTCAAGAGATTTCAATAACTACAAAATAGTTCCTGTAGTTTTTATGTAGATATTTCAAGTGTCCACAGCATCACAGAGATCAGACTAAAATGTACATTAGACTATTAATGTTTATCCAAGTTGTATATTTGTATATTTTTATTAGGGCTGTCAATCGATTAGAATATTTAATCGTGATTAATCGCACATTTTGTTAACTGTTTTTAACTTCGAAATGTACCTTAAAGGGAGATTTGTCAAGTATTTAATACTCTTATCAACATGGGAGTGGACAAATATGCTGCTTTATGCAAATGTATGTATATATTTATTATTGTAAATCAATTAACAACACAAAACAATGACAAATATTGTCCAGAAACCCTCACAGGTACTGCATTTAGCATAAAAAATATACTCAAATCTTAACATGGCAAAGTGAAGCCCAACAGGCAACAACAGCTGTCAGTGTGTCAGTGTGCTGACTTGACTATGACTTGCCCCAAACTGCATGTGATTATCATAAAGTGGGCATGTCTGTAAAGGGGAGACTCGTGGGTACCCATAGAACCCATTTTCATTCACATATCTGGAGGTCAGAGGTCAAGGGACCCCTTTCCGCCCCAAAACTTAGTGTAATTTTGGAGTGTTATTTAGCCTCCTTCTTGACAAGCTAGTATTCAGGTCATTGAGTCAGTTAGTGAGGGCTTCCTCACATTAAAACTCCCTTTTTTGTTTATTTTTATTCTGCCAAAATTAGGCGGATGTCATCAGCATATTGGTGAATCTGAGCTATAAATAGAGACGCAGATACAGTATGAAGTACATATATTGCTGGTATATATAGCTAGTATGACATGGTTGGTACCGATGGATTCTTTAGGTTTTCTAGTTTCATATGATACCAGGATCTTCACTCTAGCTTTAAAACTGACCCGCTACAACTTAAAACTCACAAGTTGCGTTAATGCGTTAAAGAAATTAGTGGCATTAAAACAAATTTGTGTGAACGTGTTGTTATCGCGTTAACTTTGACAGCCCTAATTTTTATATTTAAAAGGGACGGCCTGTAAATATACTTAAAATGACATGTTAAACAAAGAGCGAAAAAGTAAAAATAAAGCTACACTAATTATTTTCACCAAATCCCAAACACAATAACATAATTGTACTTTTATCATGAACTGAACAGAACCAGGCTTGAGCGGGGCAGACTGTCAGATCCTGCTGCAGTAAAATGAGAGGTTTCCTAAAGGGACTCTGGTGCACAGAAACACTACCGCGTTTGTCCACAGGGACCGCTAAAATCAACACAAAATAAAAGTTCCTCATAGCAGCTCTAGCTGTTCTCCTGTATGTTGTGTTGTGTTGTGCCAACATAGAAAATCCTCCAAATAAAAAGAAGTATCCTACAGTATGTGTAGTTATTGTTACATGTTTGTTTTTTTAGTTGCCAGGTCTGTTGCTGTTCTAACTTCCCTCTGGGTTCTTGTGTTATTCATGATGGTTGCCAGGTTTGACGCTGACAGTCAGTGTGTGTAAGAAGATTACCTCCCAGCTGATCGGTGCCATGGGGAAACAGGAAGACGTGTCCGTTCAGCTGGAGGCTCTGGACATCCTGTCGGACATGTTAGGAAGGTAACAACTAAACAGTAGAAAACATTTGTAGCAGCAAATATGCATATTTGTCCACTCCCATGTTGATAAGAGTATTAAATACTTGACAAATCTCCCTTTAAGGTACATTTTGAACAGATAAAAAATGTGTGATTAAATATTTTAATCGATTGGCAGCCCTAGTGATAATTAGGTAATGTTAGCATGCTAACACGCTACACTACAATGGTGAACATGGTAAACAATATACCTGCTAAACATCAACACATTAGCATTGCCAAATACAGCCTCACAGACTGGATTAGACTCTTTTATATTTATATATTTATATTCTTTATACTTTTTATTTATTTATTTATTGATATTTTTGATTCTCCAGGCTGAGTGGTGCTCTGGTCAGTTTCCACAGCTCTCTGCTCTCCAGTCTGCTGCCTCAGGTGAGAAACTGAGACTCCAAATAACAAAGACAAATGTGAATGTGGTACATTTCATTCTCTTCTCGTTGTAGCAGTACACAGAGTAGTAGTAGCAGCAGTAGTTGTAGTATATGTAATATTGCCTTTTTGCATGCAAAGTGTACGATTTTTATATTATTTAAATTTTCAGTCATTGTGACATATTGTGCTATATTTTATTTTACTGGATCTTATTTTCTTATTTCATCATATTTTATCTGTCTTTTCTTCTGTCCATCTGTGCATTCGTTCGTTCATTCATTCATTCATTCATTCATTCATTTACTCACTCACTCACTCACTCTTCCCCCTGATGCCCCGTCAGTTAACCAGCCCCAGGATGGCGGTCAGGAAGCGCTCCATCTTGGCTCTCGGTCACCTGGTGCCCTGCTGTAGCCCCGCCCTCTTCTCCCAGCTAATTGAACACCTGTTGACGGAGTTGGCCAAGGCCCCGCCCACTTCCATGACGAGGACGTACATCCAGTGCCTAGCAACCATCAGCCGTCAGGGCGGCCATCGAGTCGGTGAGATCTGTAGCTGCGTTCATGTGACCAGTTTAAAGTCATAACTCTGGTCAGGTTTCATGTTGATTTTTATTTTATTTATTATTATTAAAGCACTTCCTCGTCTTGCACCAGCAGTATTTGTCTGACCTGCTTCTAAACCAGGACGGCCACTCAGGTCCTCAAGTCTTTGAGTTCAGGACAAAAACTTCAGGTGGCGTTTAGTTTAGTTTAGTCTGAGTCTTTGGACCGGCTGATGGATGGTTAGGTGACTAAATCACCTGGTTCCTTACGACATCAGGCTTTAATCACTGGCCTTTAAAACAAAATAAAACACTAAACACAGAAGCTCAACAGATTTCCAAGATATATATTGGGTTTATATTTTAGATTGAAAAACCAAGAAACAAGATAACTTTTTTGTCTTTAAACGTTAACTTAAAACCAGGCATCAACCTCCGGGTCTGAGAAGTGAAGTCAATGCTGAAGTGCCTTAAACCTGCATTCTGTCTACCAGCCAGCAGGGGGCGACTCCTCTGGTTGTATAGAAGTCTATGAGAAAATGAGCCTACTTCTCTCTTGATTTATTACCTCAGTAAACATTGTAAACATGAGTTTATCGTCTCAATCGCTAGTTTCAAGTCTTCTTCAATACCGCATGATGTTCATTTAGTAAATTTAGAGTCAAATAGACCATAAAGCAGGGGATGCTTTAGGGCGGGGCTACATTGTGATTGACAGGTCGCTACCACGGCGTTGTCCGGTCTGGGAGTTGTCCGTGTTTTTGTTTTAGAACTATAACCCTTTCACAGTGTGTTTTCACTTCATCAGAGTTAATTATAAAAAATTTTCTCTTAGTCAGCGTTCGGTTGTACTTAGCTCCACCCTCTGATGTCACTTCTGTTTGCAAAAAACCAAGATGGCGACGGCCAAAAACCTGACTTTTTAATTGACGTTTTAATTATTTAGATAAAAACTCATAAACTGTACGTTCATTTTGTTTGTCTTTTATGTCTGTGTGTGTGTGTGTGTGTGTGTGTGTGTGTGTGTGTGTGTGTGTGTGTGTTATGTAGGTGAGCATTTAGAGAAGCTGATCCCGATGGTGGTGAAGTTCACCGCTGTGGAGGACGACGAGCTGAGAGAGTTTTGTTTCCAGGCCTTTGAAGCCTTCATACGCAGGTATACACACACACACACACACACACACACACACACACACACACACTCTCTCTATTATTCTTGTCGTGTCTGTTGATTGACAGGTGTCCAAAGGAGATGTCCCCTCATATTGCCACAGTAACACAGCTTTGTCTGAAGTTCATGACCTTTGACCCTAACTACAACTATGATAACGAGCAAGAGGAGCAAGAGGACAGCATGGACATAGAGGACGGGCTGGATGAAGGTTATTTGTTTACTGTTTTCATCTCCTAATTAAAGAGGACCGATTACAAGTTCATACTTTATTTTGAGTTTGTACCAGAACATGTTTACTTTACAAAAAAACTCTCGTCTGTAAAGTAACTAAAGATGTAGTGGAGTAGAAGTATAAAGTGGTATCAAATGGAAATACTCAAGTACCTCAAGCATGTACTTATACTTAGAGATAACTGCCTGGTCTCTTGTCTCCAGAATCAGACGACGAGTACAGCGACGATGACGATATGAGCTGGAAGGTGCGGCGCTCCTCCATCAAGTGTCTGGAGGCGTTGCTCACCACGAGGCGGGACCTCATCCTCTCCTTCTACGCCTCCATCTGCCCCGCCCTGCTGGCCCGCTTCAAGGAGCGGGAGGAGAACGTCAGGGCCGACGTCTTCGCCGCCTTCTCAACGCTGCTGAGACAAACACGAGCTGGACCGAGTCACCACGGCCTCATCACAGCCACATCCGACTCAACTGGGAGCAGGGAAGAGGAGCCAGCCGTCGCCATGCTGAAGGAACAGGTACTGAAACATTTTACTACCAGTACACATAGAAACAGGTACAGAAAGTACTGGAACTTTCTGGGTGGAGTTTGTAAAGATGACTGTCGCTGATTGGTCAAACACACACACAGCGCCACTGCTTCAGCTGTACCACTTCATTCATAAAAGAAGTATACGCTAGTATCGATTTAGGACCATTTTGAGACGAGTGGAGAACATTTCTCTTTGTTGATAACATTAAAAGTAAAGTACAGATGTAAATATATATTTATTTTTTTATTTTATATATATATATATATATATATAGTATATATACATATCAACAAACAATAAAATCCAAACAATAACAATGTGACATTATAAGATGCAAATAAACTGTAGCTCCTTCAGAAGTTGGTACCTCTACGAGTTTTCACTATTCAGTTACTGAACTACGCGTTGATGCGATATTAAATTTGGAAGTTAAAGGCAGGGTGGGTAATGTTGAGAAACCAGCAAAATCCTCCAACCTAAAAGCAGCCCAGTGTTGCCAACTCTTCTCCAATGAAAGTTTGGGCTGAATGAAATGATTGGATGGTTTATTACAGAGTATTTGATTTATTGATTGCTGTCGGAGTGTAATGAGAATTTCAACAAATATAACAAATAAACAAAAGGATTGGGAGGTACGCTGTACAGCTTGTGTACTGGTTACCAGCTGAGATTCTCTCAAACAGATCAGTGAATAATAAGTAAAAAAGAAACTCAAATAGCAAATGCATGATCTGTGTGTGCGTGTGTGTGCGTGTGTGTGTGTGTGTGTGTGTGTGTGTGTGTGTGTGTGTGTGTGTGTGTGTGTGTGTGTGTGTGTGTGTGCGTGCGTGCGTGCGTGCGTGCGTGCGTGCGTGCGTGCGTGCGTGCGTGCGTGCGTGCGGGTGTGTGTCCAGGTGCCCCTGATAGTGAAGACTCTCCACCGACAGCTGAAGGAGAAGAGCATTAAATCTCGACAGGGCTGCTTCCTTCTGCTCACTGAACTGGCTCACACTGTACCTGGAGCTCTGGAGCCGCACATACCTGCACTGATACCTGGTAACACGCACACACACATACACACACACACACACACACACACACACACACACACACACACCCACGCACACACATTGCCTTTTTCTTTCTTTTTATTTCTCGCTCAGCCCTCCTAACATCTATACGTCTTTATTACACGGCTCTGTTGAATAATTGATTCTGATTTGTCAGTCACGGCGGTTTACGGTCTAATATTTTTTTTATAGCAGACTGTTGCTATGTATAACAGATCGTTGCTATGTATAACAGAACGTTGCTACGTATAACAGACCGTTGCTATGTATAACAGACCGTTGCTAAGTATAACAGACCATTGCTACGTATAACAGACCGTTGCTACGTAAAACAGACCATTGCTACTTATAACAGACTATGTATAGCAGACCGTTGCTACGTATAGCAGAACGTTGCTATGTATAGCAGACTGTTGCTACGTATAGCAGAACGTTGCTATGTATAGCAGACTGTTGCTACGTATAGCAGTTCTGATGTCGGACTCTGGAGGACTGTTTTTGTGTCAAATTATTGATTTCTTCGGTAAGTAGCCGTGTAATAAGCGGGATAATGTACAGCTAGCGGGTCATTGCATCGGCCTGTCGGGGATTCTTTCACATCAATGACCGGCTCGCTGTACATTATCTATTATTAATTGTTAGTTAGCAAGATATCTCAGAACTACTTGAAGTATTTCAGTTAAACTTTGTGGAAAGTTGCATGACCTGTTTGGTCCAATATAACAGACCGTTGCTACGTATAACAGACCGTTGCTACGTATAACAGACCGTTGCTATGTATAACAGACCGTTGCTAAGTATAACAGACCGTTGCTACGTATAACAGACTATGTATAACAGACCGTTGCTACGTAAAACAGACCATTGCTACTTATAACAGACTATGTATAGCAGACCGTTGCTACGTAAAACAGACCATTGCTACTTATAACAGACTATGTAAAGCAGACCGTTGCTGTGTATAATGGACCGTTGCTATGTAAAGCAGACCGTTGCTATGTATAACAGACCGTTGCTATGTATAAGGGACCGTTGCTATGTATAACAGATCGTTGCTATGTATAACAGACCGTTGTTATGTATAACAGACTGTTGCACGGCTCTGTTGAATACTCGATTCTGATTGGTCAATCACAGCGTTCTACGGTCTGTTATTTCTTTATAGCAGACTGTTGCTACGGACGCTCTGATCACAGACTCTGGAGGACCACATCCGATTATATCAATGCACAGAAAGAAGTCCGGTAAATTTAACTGCGGCACAAAATAGACGTTAGGTTTCCGTTCCTCCATCAGAAAACACCACGGAGTATTTTTCTGATATGAATTTTAATATATTTGGAGAGCACAAAACTTTAAATTCATGGTTAACGGCAGAAGAGTCCCCAGTGAAGAAAAGAAAGAGTGAACAAGAAAACAGAGCAGAAAAAGCGAGACGGGTTAAAAAACACAAAGAGCAGGACGACAGAGGAATCGACAGACATGAAGTAAACACTAAACGGAATACAGTACGGGCTACGGCAGCGTTTAAAGACTGGTTAATGGAAAAGAAAATGACATTTACGGGACAGAAAACCACAATCAGATGCCGTGGTCATTTTATGCATCGACAAGAAGGACACATCCAGATGAATGAAGACAGAAACATCAACATTAATATTCCCAGAGACGTCCCATTCACCTCGTCTCACTTCACCATCAATGGAAATGTTCAGTTTAATGTGAATTACAGCTAACGAGTCAGCTAATCTTAAACTAGAGTTACGTTGCTACGGACTCAGTTCCAACCGTGTCAAACGGACTAATTCACTAGCGGAAGAATTCAAATCATTTTTATATCAATTAAAATAATGTTTTAACTAATTATTTTGTGTCAAATTATTGATTAATTTAGTACGTAGCCGTGTAATAAGTGTAATAATGTACAGTGAGCCGGTCGTTATTGCGAAATGAATCTTTCGCTTCACGTCGGGGTCGACGCGATAACGACCGGCTCGTTGTACATTATCTCTTACTTACGTTCAGCTGCTTCTCTGCGTCCCCTTGCTCTCTCCTCTTCTTTTTTCCCTTCCTTCCTCCTTCTTTCCTTCCTTCCTTCCTCCTTGCTCCTCCAGGCATCATCTTCTCCCTGACAGACAGATCCACCTCCTCCACCATGAGGATCGATGCTCTCTCCTTCTTCCACGTCCTCCTCCTCTCCCACCCTCCTCAGGCCTTTCAGACACACATGCAGGTCCTTTAAACCTCTTTAAAGCTCTGCTTCATGATAATGTGCATATTGTTTAAAAGGATTATTTGCTGATATGAATAAGTTTGAGGCTCAGTCTGAAGATGAACAAATGAAGCCTTGTCTTCGTGGCTGCAGGTGCTGCTGCCTCCGGTGGTGGCGTGTGTAGAAGACTCTTTCTATAAGATCACGTCGGAGGCTCTGCTGGTCGCCCAGCAGCTTGTCAGAGTGATGAGGCCGCAGGGACAGACCGCCACCGCCGCAGGATTCGACCCCAAACCGTTTGTCAGAGAGGTGAGAAGGGTCGGGGGGGTTCACCGGCTGTTTGGTGCTTTGGCTCTATAATATCACCGTAGAGATGTAATATCCTGTTGTCATTATTAACACCCAGAACACCGGTAAATGTCAGTACAACCTGAAGCTCTGACAGATCAGTTGTAGTTTGAGGGTCATGATGACTGTGGAATTCCAGGAATATTCAAGATGGAAACTTTCCATCGGAATTAACGGGAATGAAGTGGGAATATAAAGATTATCTGTTTAGAGTTTATTTACCATGCAGTTAGAAACTAACCTTTTACAATCATAGGGGACAAAATACATTCATTTGTCAAATAAAAACAAATGTGCTATGTGCCATGTGGTGAGTTAACTAATGGAATGAGGACAATGTGGGCTGTGTGCAAACTGAGGGTTTAAAGTAGAGATGCACCAATACCGGATCAGATATCGGGCCGATAATGACTCAAACAGCTGGATCGGGTATCGGTGACAATGGATCCGATCTATTCTAGTCAGTTCTATGTTTATATACTATATACATTATATGCTGGAATTTTAATTCCTGTTTAAGTTTTGACAATTTTTTTGCTGCATTAAAAAGGGTTACAGTTGAATTATAATTCCTGTTAATTTAGAAGATTTTTCACCAAGTTAATAGTGTACGATTTATTATTTTAATAATGAAAAGAAATTCTGTTAATTTTGCAAATTCTTTTTACCAAGTTGCTAGTGTGCGATTTATTATTTCAATAATAAATACAAAATTAAATTTGTATAAATAAAATGAAAGTTTCTATTTATTTGTTATATTTTTTGACAAAGTTGAGAAAACAATAGTCAAGCCTGATGTTTCCTTACACATAAAAGAACAGTGACGTCCACACAGTGAGGCATGCAGCTAATTAAACGCTGGTATCGGATCGGTACTCGATATCGGCCGATACCCAAAGCCCAGGTTTTGCTATCAGTACCAGGAATGAAAAAGTCGGATCTTTGCATCTCTAGGTTAAAGTGAACAACTAATTTATAAAATAAATGTTTTCCAATAAAGAAATAGATTCCCCCCAAGTAAGTTCACTATTAAAAGGTATTATTTTTATATTGAAATTGCATGTGCATTCGTAGCATAAAAGAATCACAACATGTCGTTTCTCCAAGGTGTTTTGTGTAACTCTGAAGAGGCTGAAAGCAACAGACATCGACCAGGAAGTGAAAGAGAGGGCTATTTCCTGTATGGGTCACATGGTGTGTCACCTTGGCGACCACCTGGGGGCGGAGCTGCAGGGCGTTTTGGTGATCTTCCTGGAGAGGTTGAAGAATGAGATCACAAGGTTGACAGCAGTCAGGAGCATCACCCTTATCTCTGCGTCTCCACTAAAGGTTTAGTGTGAAACACAACATTTTACTGCACAATCAATACTTTTACTTTAATTACTTTAACTACAGTTAGCTGATTACATACTTTTACTTCATTAAGTATTCAGTTCAGTTGAGTATTTCCACAGTGTGGTGTTGTGCTTTTACTGCAGCACAGGATGTGAATGCTTCTTCCACCTCTGGAAAGCAGTGACTGATAAATAACTTTCCGTCTCCGTCTCGTCCAGATCAACCTGTCGTCCATCCTGCCAGAGACTCTGTCTGTGTTGGGATCTTTCTTGCGGAAGAACCAGCGTGCTCTGAAGCTCGGCACGCTGGCGTGTCTGACTTCGTTTGTCACACATCACTCTGCCAGCATCAAACCTGCAGCGCTGGAGCCTGTTCTGAGCGAGCTGCCTGCTCTGGTGGACGAGAGCGACATGCACGTATCACAGGTACTGGATTTAACACCAGCACTCATTAATCAGGCTCCTTCCACCGTGTTCACTGTGACATTTAGAGAACAAATGATGGCAAACATTGATGAAGAGTCTGTGACCTGGACAAGGGTAGATATTATTTAAAGGAGTAATCAAGAGACATGGATATACACTACCTCACCTATTACAGACTAGAAGGCACTCAGACACTACATATTCGCCATGGTTTCTGCTTTTGATGAATTTTAGGAAGACTTTTGTAACACCTTGACCAGGGACAACAGATGAAAAATAGCATTCTGGCATTTTTATATGTGTATTTATTAATTTTCACTATCCCTCAAATGAACTAAACTAAAATAGACAAAAAAATATTTAAAAAATAAAACCTCCTTGGCTGAGGTAAGTATTATCTTCCAGTCCTGTTGACCAGTGCTGTGTATGTAGATATTGTTATATAATACATGTAGTATTTTAACATGTTGCGTGTCTCTGTGTAGGTATCCGTGACCTTGCTGACCTGCATGGCCAAAGCCTGCCCCTCGTCTCTGGCTAAGATCAGCTCCTCCGTGCTGCCGGGAGTCTTCAGACTCGTCCACTCTCCCCTGCTGCAGGGTGGAGCGCTGGCAGCCATACTGGACTTCCTACAGGCACTGGTGCTGTCCAAAACCAGTAACCTGGGCTACAGGTACCATGGGGCCAGTTGCATTAAAGTAGACCTAGCTTTGTCTTGACTTTAGGTCAGACTTGCAATAAACACTTCAATTTGTCTGTTGCATAAAACTTCCCTACGAGTGACTAATGTAAGACTGACTTAGATAGCCTGCCCTGCAATGCATTATGGGTGAAATAAGACAGAAGCAGGAAAAAAAACAGCACAAATCCAACAGTTGTTAGAACTGTTACAGATGTTCAAAAACAATTCAAGAACATGGTACTAAAATTCAAAAAAGTAATGGAAGCACAGTTAACATAGATAGCTAAACATTAGCTAAAAGTAATGTGTAAAACAGTTGACATAGTTAGCTGAAGTGATAATGAAAACTTTTCAAAACCCACAATGTTGAAATGATTTTGGTGATTAGAAGCCCGTTAAAACACAATAGAGGACTAAAACAGCATGTTAAGAGCCTGTAAAAGCATAAACGTGTTGTTAGAATCAAGGCTCCAGGGTGTGAAGTAAAGATACTGATATCCAACTGATTACAAACGGACCCTTAAAGGTCAATTCTACAGATGTATTTTATACATAAAGATCAGTTATAATATGTCTTCCGTAGCTCAGGAGGAGCTTTGTAAAATTTCAGAAAATAATTCAGATTATGCCATCAGAGGTTACGATTATGCCGTCTGCGTTACGAACTGGGGGCGTGGAGCCTGAAAGACATACAGTGTGTTCCAATCCGCGTACTTCTTTACTTACACTTACTACTTTGAGTGCATAAGTGCGTTCACACTGGGAAGTACGGCAAAATGCAGTGCACTCAAAGTACTCGGATGTTGTACTCAAAACGGTCAGATCGTTGAGTGTGGAACGCTGGACACGTTCCACACTCAACTGTCGCCATCTTGGCTACGTAGCGGAAGGGAAAGGACCACGACCACTATTCAAACATATGTAGATAACAGAATAAAACAATACAATACGTAAACATAATGGTGCATTTTCAGCCAACAGGAGGACACATCATAGGAGTAGGCGACGACGTTGGAAACGTAATTTCCACTCTGCTTTCATTTTTTTTCAGAAGATATTTTGGCGGGTAGCGAGCCGCGGTCAAATGTTGCAAATGTTACTACTCAAGTGAGTACAGAGTGCACAAAGTGCACTACATTGAAGTGTACTTCTGGAAGTAGGTGGATTGGAACACACTCATAATCTCTATAAACAGATTCACAAGTAGAATCTGTAGCAGCAACGGGACAAGATTTTGGTACCAGAAGAGTTCTAGTTTCCATTTGTAGTCCGAGTAGTAGACCTATTGACCAATCAAGTTTGAGCAGGTTTTGATTGAATCCTCTCCTCCTCCTCTCCTCCTCCTCTTCCTCCTCCTCTCCTCCTCCTCCTCCTCCTCTCAGTCAGTTGCTGAAGTCTCTCACAGCTCCGTTCCACAGCTCCAAGTCTTCAGACACCACCATCATCCACAGACAGTCGTACCAGTCTGTAGCTCGCTGTGTGGCTGCTCTGTCCTCCTCCTGCCCCACAGAGACACCAGCCACTGTGGCCGGACTCCTGCAGGAGGTGAGTGGGAGTCTGTACACTGGTAAAATACACGGTACAAAGTAGACTGAAGTTCTTGCCGGTACTACCCCAACCTCCATCGCTTCATGTTGTTCTCATTCCAACCTCCAACTTCATGCATCATGTAGAGCTAATTATTTATTTAAATGGTGGAAGTGTCACAGAATAATTTGTGAATGTTGACAAAACTTTCAAAATCATAACAATTTCTTTTTGTATTAAATTAGAAGAAAATTACAACTAAATTCATTTACGAGCACAGTGTGTGTTTAGGAGGTAAAGATGTGCACACCGTTACGCCAGCAGAGCTACAGAAATCTGTCATTTTACTTAGGAGATTTTTGCAAGAAATTCTTGCTTGTCAAAAACCCACAATACTCGATATCAGTCAACTTCTGCTTCGGCTGCAGCAGAAGTTAACGTTTGCCAGCAACCAAACAGTTTTGGAAAAGCAGCAAGCCCAGATTTAAAGCCTGCAGGTCTGTGCAGGACACAAACACACTGACACGGGAACAATTTAGAAGCAATTTATTAGAAAACTAGAATGGCACTCGGAGATGTTTTCATGATGTGTGTTCTTGTTGAAATGTGATGGTGAGTGACGGGTTGTATCAGTGTGTTTTAACAGGCTACTGCTGACCCCTATCCTCCCCTCTCCTCTCTCCTCTCCTCTCCTCTCCTTCTCTCCTCCTCTCTCTCCTCTCCTCTCCTCTCCTCTCCTCTCCTCTCTTCTCCCCTCTCCTCTCCTCCTCTCTCCTCTCCTCTCCTCTCTCCTCCCCTCCCTTCTCCTCTCCTCTCCTCTCCTCCTCTCCTCCTCTCTCCTTTCCTCTCATCTCCTCTCCTCTCCTCTCCTCTCCTCTCCTCCTCTCTCTCCTCTCCTTTCCTCTCCTCTCCTCCTCTCTCTCCTCTCCTTTCCTCTCCTCTCCTCTCCTCTCCTCTCTTCTCCCCTCTCCTCTCCTCCTCTCTCCTCTCCTCTCCTCTCCCCTCCCCTCCCTTCTCCTCTCTTCTCCTCTCCTCCTCTCCTCCTCTCTGCTTTCCTCTCCTCTCCTCTCCTCTCCTCTCCTCTCCTCTCCTCTCTCCCCTCCTCTCCTTTCCTCTCCACTGCTCTCCTCTCCTCTCCTCTCCTCTCTCCTCTCCTCTCCTCTCTCCTCCCCTCTCCTCTCCTCTCGTCTCCTCTCCTATCCTCTCCTCTCCTCTCCTCTCCTCTCCTCTACTCCTCTCTCCTCCTCTCTCTTCTCCTCTCCTCTCCTCTCCTCCCCTCCCCTCTCCTCTCCTCTCAGGTGAAGAATCCTGGTTCTCCAGAGTCTACTAGAGTCCTGGCTCTGTTGTGTCTGGGGGAGGTGGGGAGGAGTGGCAGCCTGGGAGGAAGTAAGGAGGTGCAGGGAGTCCTCCTGGAGGCCATCTCCTCCACCAATGAGGAGGTAAGACCAACATGGCTCCCAGGCTGCAAATAATCATTATTTTCATTATTGATTCATATATTAATGATATGTTCTCTTGTGAAATTTGAATATATTTGCTGAAAGTGAGTTTTCTCTTCAACAATGAACTCTTCCTGGATGAATGAACATATTTATTTTTTAATATTAATAGTATCTAGTTTGTGGTTTCAGGTGAAGACGGCGGCGTCCTGCGCTCTAGGCAGCATGGCGGTCGGCAGCCTGAAGGACTACCTGCCCTTCCTGCTGAAGGAGATCTCCTCCCAGCCGCGGAGACAATACCTGCTGCTGCACTCCCTCAAAGAGGTCATCAGGTGTCTGCTTTTATTCCACTCTTCCTCTTTCAATGCATCTTTTCTCTTTTTTCTCCTCATATTTTCTGAATTCATTATTTTACAAAGTTGCACCAGAGAACGTCACTCTATGGTGCCCTCAAGTGACAAAACGTAAAGCCTCTGAACAGCCACACAGGTGTTATTCTGACTGATCAGAGCTCTGCTCAGATTGAAGCTTTGATGGGAATTTATTAATTCACAAATCTTCATCTACCAATAAGAATGACACAGGTGTGATTTGTCCCCCCGCCCTAACAAAGCTAACAGGAGACTCTGGAAGAGGTCAATCAGTTAGTCTAACAGGCCCACAGAGTCCTGAGCAGAGGTCTAATCAGACATAGTAACTGAGAACACCTGGTGGGTGATCAGAGGCTTTAATAAAAGATCATAGAAGATATATAATAAAATAATTATAGAATCATACAGAAATCAAATCATGTAGCCTTCATGTCTACATGTCCTGTGTAGTGTGGACCTGACATTAGTGTACAGAAGTAAGATAAGAGGATTTTGTTTTGTTTTGTTTTTTGTTTTTTGATCCAACCAGAATATAATTTTGGCAAAATTTACTTTTTTTAAGTGGGGATGTGTTTCTTCCTTCTGCAGCCCCACTTTATTATCTAAGATGGTAAAACCTGTATTTTGTGCAACTTGAACCAGATTCCCTGTAAAGTTTGGTAAAAGCCTTCTTCTTTCTCCTCCTCCTCCTCTTCTTCTTCTCTCCCTGTGTCTCTGCCAGTGCCTGTCCAGCCTCCAGTCTGTCGCCCCATGTGGAGTCCATCTGGACTCTGCTGTTTCAGAACTGTGAGTGTCAGGAGGAGGGAACCAGGAACCTGGTGGCTGAATGTCTGGGGAAACTGACCCTGGTCAACGCCGCCCAGCTGTTACCACGACTGAAACAGCAGCTCAGAGCTGGTACTAAGTTTCTTTCATTGATTCACTCACAAGATGTTTCTGATGATGGAGATTAAGTCTGTCTGTCCATCCAACACTTAAATATATCTAGAAAACAGAAACCAGTAAAAGCACTAATACCACACTGTGAAAATATTGATAAAGTACAAGTGTTTTGGTGTTATAGGTGTTTTCTTCCAGCCTTGTGTTTTGTAGCTGTCTCTCTACTGAGTTATTGTGATTATGTTAATGTTCCATTGTTCTGTTAAAGGTTAATTTAGGGGTTAATAATTAAAATAGATGTCATCCTGCCCCCTACAGGTTCTCCTCTGGCTCGCAGCACGGTGGTGACAGCGATCAAGTTCACCATCGTTGACCAACCTGCCCCCATAGACTCACTGCTGAAAGACTGCATAGGTACAAAACACACACTCTTCTTTAAGTTTACTTTGAGGACAAACCTGAACCGAATCCTCATTTTAAAGTATCGTTCCACATGTTTTTAAAGTCTGTCTTAAAGTCACAGTGAAATTGAAGTTAGAGCATGTTTAGCTTCAGTAATGTGACGTATTTGTGGCGGGATTTAGTCATGCGAGAGATTTAAATGAAATCTACAGATTTGATGAGGCTTAGAAGAGAGAGAGCTGACCTCCACCAACACCTCCCTCACCCACGTTGTGAGATCAGGAGGATAAATGGTCAAATTAATGAATTCAATGTTTGGAAATGAAATTTTTAATTTTAACTGTTAGGCTACTTTAAACCAGACTAAGAAGTGGACGTTGTGACCATGACGCCACCTATTGGTTTGTGGACTGCAGTTTTGAAGCCTTGAGTTCGGCATTTTGTCCGTCTCCATCTTTGGTTTTGGCCGTCGCAATCTTGGTTTTTGGCCGTCATCATCTTGGTTTTGGTCGTCACCATCGTGGCTTCCTTAGGTTTTCTAGTTTCATATGATACCAGTATCTTTACTCTAGGTTTAAAACTGAGCCGCTACGACCTAAAAATCACAAGTTGCGTTAATGTATTAAAGAAATTAGTGAAGTTAAAACCAAGTTGCATTAACGTGTTATTTTCTTGTTAACTTTGACAGCCCTAATAAACACATATATTTAAAACAATATCTGCAGTTTTACTTGGAAAATGAGAATCTTTCATATAAAACAGAAATTTATAAAACAAAATGTGTAAAATATACCTGTTTTTAAATGAGTTAGTGTACAGTATCTGTGTTTCACAGTATAAAGAATATAATAATAATATAATGTAATAATATAGTGTGCAGTAAAGATTTGTATTAATGTAACGCACATATGCACACTGAAAGAGTTAATGCTCTACTCATTCCTCCTGTACATACTGGCTGTGAAGAGATCCTGTTGTACTGGAAGTGATGGGGGACAAAATCCACACGTTAAAAATCATTAATATGCGTTAACCAAATCAAGTGTGTGTCTTCTAAAGTTAGTCTTTTTAGTACTGAATTCACCTTTTCAATAGACATATGAACATGTGGGTGTTTTTCAGGCGACTTCCTGAAGACCCTGCAGGACGAGGACATCAACGTGCGCCGCGTCTCTTTGGTGATGTTTAACTCTGCAGCTCACAACAAGCCCTCTCTGATCCGTGGTCTCCTAGCAACCGTGCTGCCTCACCTCTACAAGGAGACCCAGATCAGGAAGGACCTCATCAGAGAGGTGGGTTTGGCTGGTTTCATGTCTGTTCATGTCTGACGTTCATGTGTTAATGACTGTGTGTGTGTGTGTAGAGCAGGTGGAGATGGGTCCGTTCAAACACACTGTGGATGACGGTCTGGATGTGCGTAAAGCGGCGTTCGAGTGTATGTACACTCTGCTGGACAGCTGCCTGGAGGGGCTGAACGTCCTGCAGTTCCTGGATCATGTGGAAGAAGGACTCAAAGATCACTATGATATCAGGGTGGGTTGAAAATACTGAAAATATCAACTTATGTTGATTCATACCAAGAGCAAAGCAAATTTTCTCCTCACTTTACTCACGTGAGTTGGACCGCCGGTGTGTGTGTGTGTGTGTGTGCGTGTGTGTGTGTGTGTGTGTGTATGTGTGTGTGTGTGTGTGTGTGTGTGTGTGTGTGTGTGTGTGTGTGTGTGTGTGTGCGTGCGTGCGTGCGTGCGTGCGTGCGTGCGTGCGTGCGTGCGTGCGTGCGTGCGTGCGTGCGTGTGTGTGTATGTGTGTGTGTGTTATAGATGCTGACTTTCCTGATGCTAGCCAGACTGGCCTCTCTGTGTCCTGCAGCTGTTCTCCAAAGACTGGACCGACTGATAGAGCCTCTTAAAGCTACGTGCACTACCAAGGTACCAGCACATCATTCATAGTATTCATGTTATCATTCATATAAACACTAACGTACAGCACAGCTTTACATTACAAGTCCACCGGGCTTTTTAAATAGAGACTATTTCTTATCTTATAGATTTCTATTCACCTTTCTTTTAACTTCAAAATAAGTCGTTTATATATTACCAACTATACTTTGTTAAAGGTTCTTTACACAGCTCGTCTTTCCATCAGATTACAACATGAATATATATGATAATATAACGTTCACAGAAACATCTTTATCTTTTACTCAGGAAGAAATGTGGGCTGTGAGTTTTGACCACATGTTGAATTTTTCAGTCATGTCAAACACATCGATCAACAGGATGAAGCTTTAAAGCCCCCCCGCCCACTCCACCTCCAGCGAGTGTTACTTCCTGTTTTTTGGTTAACGTTCTTTCTCAAACAGAGAATAGGGGGTGTAGTTAATAGTCAGATGTAATTCATCACCATGGCAACCAGATTGCATCGTTTTTCAAACCAGTTTAGATGAATTTACTGTTTATCAGACCACAAATGAGACCAGAATTATCTCAACACACCGACTCTCTCTCACTCTCTCTCTTCTTCATCGTCTCCTCCTGGTGACCAGAGCACCAGAGAACGGATAGACGTGTTGCCGAGGTCCGCCGTTTGAAATGTAGTTTCGGGGACGTTTTGGAGGTTCACCGTCCACCAGCACCGACTGGTCTCTCCTCGGCTCCAGCACCGACATCGCACCGGGCTGCACTCAGATCCGTTTACTTCTCTAACGGGACTTTTCTCTGGTTTTCTGTTGAGCTGAAAGTTGTACTCCCCGTCGTTCGGACCTGTTAAAGGCCGACATACCTCCGGTATCGGCTGCTTTCTGTTAATTTACCTTCAGCAGGAGGAGACGGTGAAGAAGAGAGCGAGTGAGAGAGACAGTCAGTGTGTTGTGTTAATTCTGACGGTGGGATTTTGTGTAAATCAGTGTGTTGATTTCACCTGTTCACCATACACACACAAATACCATGGTAAAAATAAACACACTAAACTAAAAAATAAAATGAAAACCATCAGTTCGTTGATGAAACAAGTTGTGCTGGCTAACTACAGCTAACTAGCTAACTAACTAGAAAGAAAAAAAATGATGGACAGATAAACAGATTCATCAGTTTACTGCTGCTCAGATCACTCAAACGATCATGAGTGCTCCTGCAGCTTGGAGGATGACCTTTGGCCTGCAGCTTCTACTATAGTCAGACGTCATATTCACGTCTTACAAACAAGCTTCTTTTTTTTTAACTTTGAGCACAAAATTATTTGTCAAAACAGAATTGGAAACAGTGTTGCTTATCAACTTAGTCAGGAAATGACTCAAATAAATATAAAATATCAAAGAAATGACAAAATAAACTGGAGGGGGGCTTTAACTGTATCTTTGAAAAGAGCAGCGTTTTCCACTTGAACACCGATTTGTAACATTGGTACTGTTTTAAAGTTTTAAAACAGCCCCCATTTCAGTTTGTAAAGTAAATCATTTTTTAAAAAAGCTTGCTTAATTTGAGATAAAACATTGGAGTTAACACATTTATATTACATTTTACCCCCAAAAAATCTATATATTTATTGTAAAAATAATGCATGAGGAGTACATTATTAATAAGCACGTGATGATGATTCCCACGTCACTGAAATGAACGTGGACCTGCAGGTGAAGGCTGGTTCGGTGAAGCAGGAGTTCGAGAAGCAGGAGGAGCTGAGGCGCTCGGCCATGCGCGCCGTAGCAGCCCTGCTGGCCGTGCCCGAGGTGGAGAGGAGCCCCAGCATGGCCGACTTCGCCAACCAGATCAGAACCAACGCCGACATGGCGTCCATCTACCAGAGCGTCCAGGGAGGGGAGGGAGGGGGCTTAGGGCCCGCAGAGAGCATGGATGTGAGCTAGACGATGGATGATAGAGGAGGACATGTTTTGTTATGATGGTTTTATAGGTAAAAGCCTTTTTAAAGAAGCTGTTCAAATGTGTTCAACAATCACAGCTGTATTTTGAAAACTGGGTGTTTTAGTATGAATTCCCTCGATATATTTAATATACACTGTGAACTTAAACGGTTTCTTTTGACCCATTTTGTGTTCTTCCCAGTCAGAACTGGGTTTAATGTAGTTCACATGAAATAAAGTGGGAGCAACACTGTGAGGTGTCTCAGTGCAGTTTGTGTCTGATATGTTGCCACTAGGTTTTAATCATCATGTAAAATCTGCTGGTGGTTCTTTCCATCAGATTACAACATGAACGTAACGTCAACACAAACATCTTCATCTTTCGCTCAGGAAGAAATGTGAGCGGTGAGTTTCGACCACATTTTTCACACATTTTTTAGTGATATCAAAGTGACTCATCGATCAACAGGATGAAGCTTCATTGATACTGGTTCAAAGTTTTAAAACGGCCCCCATTTCACTTCTTTATTCTCCACCACTAAAACTCAGAAGGATATGTTGTACTTTTTACTCTCCTACATGCATTTGACAGATATAGTTACTTTAAGATCTGAATACTTCTTCCACAAACAAACACACAAACACAGCCTATTATTTTAGAAGGAACCAGTTAAATGGGATATTACAGTTTTCGTACATGTCCATGTCCATGAGGAAGAGGAGAAGAAGTCAGAACAAATGGAGCAGACCATAAAAAAGTAAAGTAGCTAATTCATTTTCTACTTCTCGTATATCATAAACCCTTTAAAGGTCCCATATTATGCTCATTTTCAGGTTCATACTTGTATTTTGTGTTTCTACTAGAACATGTTTACATGCTGTAATGTTAAAAAAAAAAACATTATTATCCTCATACTTTCAGCCTGAATATACCTGTATTTACCCTCTGTCCGAAACGCTCCGTTTTAGCGTATTTTGACGGAATTGCAACGGAATTGCAACAGAATTGCGTTGCTGGGCAACAGCTTGGGTCCATCTTTACTTCCTGTCAGCTGATGACATTCACATACACTGCAACCAGGAATAAACTGGGACACATTTAGAATGTTTACGTTTAAATCTGTGTCGAGGGTCTAAATATTGTATATTTGTGACATCACAATGGACAGAAATCCTGACAGCTTGTTTCAAATGCAGCGTTTCTGAATACGGGCTGTGTGTATTTCTCTGTGGATTAAGCGTTTCGATACTTTCACAGTATTTATATAGGACTTAAACCTGCTTTATAATAAAAAAAACATGAAAATCTCCCTTTTTTATAACACGGGTCCTTTAATATGATAACGACTTGTTGAAATCGGTTGAGAAATGTCGATGTTATAGTGCTTTTTATCCAGAAAAACGGCAGCTCCCCGTTCACTTGTATGGGTTACAGGCCAGTCTTGCCCGGTCCAATACGGCGCCCATGTAGACGTATCGCCGCAGCGGGCTGAAGCGTCCGATGCAGCGTCTCGGCTGTGGAGGAGACGACGAGCTGAATTCAACACGGAGGCAAGTTAGCAATAATAATTATGAGTAAAAGGTGATATAATAGTTGAAGTTACGCAGCAGCGGACCTCGGTTACAGTGTTCGGGATCCTGTGATTCATGAAGACACTGAGGGTCATCATTAGTGTGATTCATGAAGACACTGAGGATCATCATTAGTGTGATTGATGAAGACACTGAGGATCATCATTAGTGTGATTGATGAGTAATTCGGTGGTATTTGTTTTAAGCCCTAGCTAACGGTAGCTTAACCAAGACGTTAGCTTAGCTCATGAAAGGTATTAAGAGAACTTAGCTAGGTCTGTCAACATAACTGCAATTACATTAATAAAAAAATTGCATTATTGTAGAATTAACAAGATATGTTTTAAATAATTGAAATGAGATTCTGCCAGCAAAAAGACGAGTATTATTTTATTGTGGAGCGGCAGCCATGTTGGATGCTAACGTTGACGTTTAACGGCTGTTGAGGCTCAGCGGGGGCCGTTAGCTTTGGTCCATGGCGGTGACCTGCTGGGAAGTAACTGAGTAACGTTACATGTATTCAAGTACTGTGACGTTATTACCATGTTGAGGTACTTGCTTTACTTGGTTATTTCCATTTTATGCTACTTTACACTACATCTCTGTAGTGTTTGTTAATAATTGTTTCCTAATTGCATTCATTTTTACTGCCGAATGATGTAATACATCTCCTGCCTCTATAAAATATATTTGGCATAATCAATAACAGATTTCAGTTCAGGCTTGCTATTTGTATGCCAGGGTAACCAGATCTCACCTAACCACATGTGGGACAAAGAGTATGTTTGTGTGGGACACATTACCAAGGCTGAGAGGTCGTCTACGATTTAGATATAATGTCTATCTAACTTAAATAATAAACATTTCTATTCTGCCCCTTATCTTGTAACATCTCTATGTTTTAATGCCTGAATGCATCCATAGATCGGCACATCTCTTTTTGAGACTTACATGAACTGTGGCGCTTCATTTCGCATCCCCCTTGTGTGAAATTGAAAAATAACTGAGAATCACTTTCAGCCGTCTTATAAATACTTCTAAGTAGTTTCACAGTCTTTTTTGTAGCTGCTCTTCCTTTTTTTGTGGTAGTTTCCATCATATTCCTCCTAAATCTGCATAGATTGTGACTGCAGTGGTTTGACTTTTGAAAACTAGAGCCAATGAAAATGTGGGACATCGTCTCAATATGTGGGACGGGGGACATGGGATAAAAATGCTATGCAGTCCCTCGTTAAGTGGGAAACCTTGTCACCCTATTTTTATGCACACTTTAGAAATACAATTCAAAGACGCCCTAGTGGAAACCATTTTTAAGATGACTGAATAATAATAATAATTTCTCGTCAGATTTCTGATGAGCTGTAAATAGTTATTTGTTGGTCTGGAGGCTGTAGGTCATTATTTGTAATTAGTTACACCTACAGTAATTAAACACACCCTGTCACTGCCAGCTGGTCTGTCCTCCAGCATACCCTGACCTGAAACTAGACGCCTATTATGTCCTACATTTCAGTTACAAAGGAGAATTATATGTCATTACTAGTGCAACATCTTATTTAATGTGCATACAGTATAACTGGATATTAATTGCATTTTATTTGCAGTCTGCAGGTGGTTTTCTTCATGGTCAAACTCTGTGAGAAGCTTTAGTGGGCAGGAGGCCAGACGATCACTGCTGATGTATGTAGAGGAGCAGAGGACGCACTGAATCTTTCACCTGCATGCCAGGTAAGCTTGAGAATAACTGTTAAGGGCCCCTAATTGATTTAAAACTACATAGTGAACTAAACTACGCCTTACTGACATAACTGAACTGAATTAAAATATATTAGGGATGTGGAGGTAGAAGGAAGCCATGATGTCCAGCTAAAGCTGCATGCTAACTCTCATCTCCGTTGTCAAATGGGCCGACGCTACAACTTTAGAGCACCTATGTACTGACATTTATGTTAAATGCATTGGCATCCCGATGGAGCTGACCATGGATGTATGAAGAGAACGGAGCTGACGGGAGAGCTGGAGACCACCTCGGAGAAGTTAGAGGAAGTACACATGTGTGACTATGTCCGGTTTTCAAAATAAGGTGTTAACAAAGGGAACTGTATATACAAAATATATATATGGAAATAAAATAAAGATTGATTGGATAATATTCACCAGATGTATAAAACATTACATGTCCCTTATAAATTCAAAAGAAAATGCCACTAATTTGTGAGGGAAATGTCTTTATTCTTTGATATTTGGGTTGCTGGATAAAAAATGTAATGAATACTTCCTGACAGTGACTGATATATTTGACTTCAGGACATCTCTGACTACATACATGCTGAAAATCAAACATTTTTACTGGATTCATTTAGAGATTTTCCAAAGTAAAAGTCCCTAGAAGTGTATGATTAAACTTTTTCCCATGGTCTAGTGTAAAAAAAGTTAACAACAATCACAATAAATCGTAATATTGAATCGCAATACATGTTGAATCGGCACCCAAGTATCGTGATAGTATTGAATCAGGAGATAGGTGTATTCTCCCAGCCCTATTAGGGATAATGCCAAACAAGGTTCATAAATAAGTTGTATTTAAACTACCAAAGTATTTTCTTTTGGTATCTGAATGTAATCCGCAGGATTCTGAACAAAGACACATCTTTATCACTTTTATTTTAGGGCTGGGTGATTAACCTAAATTTTACCAAATTAACAATTACTTTATGACTCTCTAACCAAGCTAATTTAAGTCTAATCTCACAATCCCTGTCAGTCAACATACGGTTGCATCATTGGTGTGTGTTCAATCCAAACAGAGGAAGTTGGGTTGGTGTTGAAGCATTAACAGGAAGACCTGGTCTAACCCTGATAGAGGAAATGACTCAAATATTGAAGAAATTTCAGCTGCGTGTTTGCGTGCAGGCGAAGAAGAGCTGGTATGGAAAAAAAGATGGTGACGTTTGTGTGGCCAAAACTAAGCTAAATCTAAATACTGTTGAAAAATAGCTGTGGTTTAGAGAGGAAGCACAAAGACGTATGCACATCCAAGAGAAAAGAGCATTGCAGACTTTACAAACAACAATAAACAATATCTGTGATTATAAGCTGATAATATCGGTCATGTCGATTAGGGATGGGGAAAAAAATCGATTCCCCTACGTATTGCGTTTTTTTTTTTTTTATACAATTTTGAAATAGATTTTTTAATGCCAGAATCGATATATTTGCTTCATTTGAGTCTATGTGGAGATAGAAGGAAGTTCCCCCTTTATTGTTGTAGTTGTAACAAACCGCGGCGAGCCGAAACCAGAAGGTATAAAACGTTGGAGGGTCTGCGTGGATACGACCTGCACTCTCCGATTTTAAATCCAAAGTGGTAAACACTACACATCCAGTAAAGTATGGAAACAATTTGTCTTTCACACATTGCAGGAAGAGCAGAGCTAGACATCATGGCTCACAAATGAGTGGTATTTTCTTTTTAATTTATAAGGGACATGTAATGTTTTATACCTCTGGTGAATATAATCGCTGCTGTTTGTTTTGGTTGACTGATACGGAACGGATATGACGTCACGTTACTCAGACTACAACAATAAACACGGTAACTTCCTTCTACCTCCACATAGACTCAAATGAAGCAATATTTAGATTCTGGCATTAAAAAATATATTTCAAATTTGTAAAAAAAAAAAATACATGAATACATTTTTTTCCCACCCCTAATGGCCGTACATTTGGTAACTGTGATAAAGTCCTGTCTGGTGGTTCCTCAGGGCTCCTGTGGCTTGTTGATTGTGGAGTAGAGAGGGTCCTCTGAAGACGGTTGGTTGACAGTAGAGTCGGTTGGACGGTGGCTGTCCTTCACAGTAGAATATTCACACATAGAGGAACTGGGTTTGGTGGTCAGCGCCTCACCACCAGCTTCGCCAGAGCAGTGAGGAAAGTTGATGGTAGAGTAATGCATTGAGGCAGAGGGGTTTGTGGGAAAGTTGGCGGTGTCATAAATATTGTCCATTGCAGGTCCTGAATCTGGTTTCTGGGGGCGCACCCGTAGCTCCTCGTACATATATCCCTTCAGGGAAGAAAGGAAAATACAGTCTGAACAGCTCTTATCCAAACCACACAATAAGCACCAACCAAACTAATGGTCAACATTGAACACAAATTACAAACAGAATATTAGTTGCAGACATTAATTCCTAGAGATAACATCAGTGTACAAAGCCAGCAGGAAGTGATTTAATAGATGTCTCCAGTAAAATAAAATAAAAAAACAATGTACCTTTTACAAGTTAAACATAACTTTATTTGAGATCTGTACATTTCAGTTTCATAAATCAAATAATAACTTAACAGAAATGTGTTAGACTTTACACTATTATACTTCTACATTGTAAAAACGAGATCAGTTTACCAGGCCTGCATAAAATATTATAATTAGGGCTGTCAAAGTTTACGCAAATATGTTTTATCCGCACTAATTTCTTTAACGCATTAATGCAAATTGTGATTTTGAGGTTGTAGCGGCTCAGTTTTACAGCTAGAGTGTAGATATTGGTATCATATGAAACTAGAAAACCTAATGAATCCATTGGTACCAGCTTGTCAGGAAGGAGGTTAAATAACGCTCCAAACTTGCGCTAAACTTTGGTGAGGAAAAACTGTCATGTCCATTTTCAAAGGGGTACCTTGACCTCTGACCTCCAGATATTTGAATGAAAATGGGTTCTATGGGTACCCACGAGTCTCCCCTTTACAGACATGCCCACTTTATGATAATCACATGCAGTTTGGGAGAAGTCATAGTCAAGTCAGCACACTGACACACTGACAGCTGTTGTTGTCTGTTGGGCTGCAGTTTGTCATGTTATGATTTGAGCATATTTCTTATGCTAAATGCAGTACCTCTGAGGGTTTCTGTAAAATATTTATCATTGTTTTGTGTTGTTAATTGATTTACAATAATAAATATATATATATACATTTGCATAAAGCAGAATATTTGTCCACTCCCATGTTGATAAGAGTATTAAATACTTCAAATCTCCCTTTAAGGTACATTTTGAACAGATAAAAAATGTGCAATTCATTTGCGATTAATCACAATGAACTATTTTAATTGATTGACAGCCCTATTTTGTATATTAGGTATCCTCCTGGGTTTTATGTATTTTGCCAACTCAGAATATTGATTCTGTTCAGAGGCCTTCTCGAGTGTTTCAGTTGGCTGTCAGAGGTGGTGATGCACCTGAACCTGAATCTAAATTCCTCGACTTCTGTCTTGTATTGCAACCCAAATACTTAAATGTCTGGCATCATTCGGGTATGAGTAATCTAACTATTGCTCAATGTTTCTAGCTATACTGTACCACCACACACACACACACACACACACACACACACAAAGCCATACATTTATATTAGGGCCGTCAAATGATTGAAATAGTATCATAAAGTGGGCATGTCTGTAAAGGGGAGACTCGTGGGTACCCATAGAACCTATTTTCATTCACATATCTGGAGGTCAGAGGTCAAGGGACCCCTTTGAAAATGGCCTCGCCAGTTTTTCCTTGCCAAGATTTAGCGCAGGTTTGGAGCGTCATTTAGCATTAGTTATTCATTTAGCTAGCATGACAGGGGGTCCCTTACATTTTCTAGTTTCATATGATACCAGTGTCTTCACTCTAGTTTTACAACCTCCAAAAGATCGATTGTGTTAATGCGGTAAAGAAAATAGTGGCGTTAAAACTAATTTGTGCACTGACCTCCGTGTTGTGTTGTGCTGCTGCTGCTGCTGCTGTATTTCTTTTGTTTTTTGAATGTCCTGGCAGAAAGAAACAGAAGAGAACAAAAAGTAAAGGACATAAAGTTGATTAATTTCACCACTTCTCATCAAATTGAGACACAGTTGCCTCTCTATCTACCTAATTTACAACCAGTGCCTGCTCTACTGTCCAGTTAAGAACTGACAGAGTTCCACTTGTTGATGATTTTATATTTTCCAGTTTGGTTTCATTGAGTCAGACTTAACCACCACTGTGTATCCCCAGAAATGAGCAAAGATGAAAGCAAGAAAACAAATCAACTTCCAGACATAAAAAGTAAAGTCTAGTCCTGTACGTCTGCTTTGCTTCACATCCGTACAGGATGGAGATGTCGTCAATGTGGTTTTGTGTGTACTATATGTGCATGTTTCGTGTTGTGCAAACCGGTAATAAGTGCCTTACGTTTGTAGATGAGGATCACAATGAGCACCAACAGCAGCAGCAGCAGTGCAGCCACACAGACGATCACAATAATGAGGATCCGAACTGCTGCTGGTGAATTGCTGACTGAAAGCAAACAAACATGAATTAAAGTTGTACATCAAAGAATACACAAATTAACGTCTCATCAAAAGAAAGAAAATAAAAAAACAAATTTAAATAAGTTGTAGGGCTGGACCATTCATCTATCTCCTGATTCAATACTATCACGATACTTGGGTGCTGATTCAGCATGTATTGAAGTATTGCGATTTGATATTAGGATTAATTGTGATTTTTGTTAACTTTTCTTAACACTAGACCGTGGGAGAAAGTTGAATCATACACTTTTAGGGACTTTTACTTTGGAAAATCTCTAAATTAATCCAGTAAAAATGTTTGATTTTCAGCATGTATGTAGTCAGAGATGTCCTGAAGTCAAATATATCAGTCAAATAAAAGAATAGATTCATTTCCCTCACTAATTAGTGGTATTTTCTTTTTAATTTATAAGGGATCAATGAGCTGAACAAAGTTGTCACTCGTCGGGCGATAGCACTTGGCTTTCCTACGCTGTGACAAGAGTGTGTGGATGAAGCATTAAGTTGTTCATTTTTACTCATTTAGTGTCCGGCTAGTTAGCTAGCTACCTTGCTAATTCCACCATGCTACAGAAATTGTTAGCTAGCTAGCGTCTCAGTCTGCGGACAAGCTAGCTAGCTAACTAGCGTTAGCCAGCCGTCTCCTCCTCCTGCAGTAGTCTCCATAGGGGTCGGCTAATCTGGTCCCGTTGGTTAATGTGAACTCTCTCAACTAACACTCGTGATCCTGTTGGTTGTCTCTTTTGAGTATTCACACCAGTATGTGAGACTCTGTCCAGTAGTAGGAGACTTTGTGAAGTTAGTGATAGTAGCTGTAAACAGACAGACAGCGTTTCCTATCAGTGACGGTATTTAACAACATATTACATACATATTACAGTCAGTGTATCAGATTTATCAGATTATTGTTCAGACTCAAACGATCATGAGTGCTCCTGCAGTTTGGAGGATGACCTTTGACCTGCAGTTTGGAGGATGACCTTTGACCTGCAGCTTGGAGGATGACCTTTGACCTACAGCTTCTACTATAGTCAGACGTCATATTCATACATTATATCATCATATCATATTCATGCCTCGTACAATCTGAACAGGGGTCAGATTACAAACCATAAAATAATCCGACAACTCACCGGCAGTCATCACCAATCTGTGGAAGAATGGGTTGCTGCGTGTTTTGTCACTGGTTTTAGCTCCACACCAGTATGTCCCGGTGTCCTCTGATGTTACGTCTCTCACTGTAATGGTGATATTTCCCTTCTCTTTGTCGTCCTCCATGGAAAACCTCCCAGTGTTCTGTTTGAGCTGTTCGGTGGTCACTAGAGGTTCACATATGGATGGATCTTCTCCCTTGCAGATGAATTTAATCTGGTTTTCTGGTTGTCCTTTTGAGTATACACACCAGTATGTGAAATTCTGTCCAATTGTAGGAAACCTTGTGAAGTTACTAATAGTATCTGTAAACAGACAGACAGCGTTTCCTATCAGTGACGGTCTTTAACAACATATTTCAGAGACATCTTAATTCTCTGTGTGAGTAAATCAAAGTGTCAGATGTGAGCTTCTCACCTTCAACCTTCAGTGTTATATTTCTGAGTGCAGCTCGGTAACGTCCTCCATTACGTTCCACTCCACACCAGTAGACACCAGCATGCTGTGAGGACACATTACTGATGGACATGTTGAAGCTACTGCTGCTTTCTGTGAGATTGAACGTCCCGTTTGACCTCAGAGAAGATCTAGTTATATCCTCACAGATTGATCCGTTGTCTTTGCAGAAAAACTTGACTTTGGACTTTTCTTTGTAACGACATGAGATGGTGGTTTTAGCTGTTCTGTACGCAGTTTGAATGAATGGTTCCTGGCATTCATTTTTCTCTGCAAATAAAAAACATGTAGAATGTAAGTAAGTAGGCTTTATTTCTATAGCAACTTCGAAACCAGAATTACAGTGTGCTGCACTGGTGCACAGAAAATACAAAACCATGGCCAAACAGAGAGAAATATAAAACAAAATATAATAAAAACAACATAAAGCCATTGGAGTATAAGAAAGTGGTACCAAACAATACATTTCTGATATCTGAGGTATTTTATTTGTTATCATCCATCTATGGCTTGATGTGTACCTCAAAGACATAGGCTCTGAAAATGTGATTAATCACATGTGCATTGTGTTGTTGTATTTTATGTAGGGCTGTCAATCGATTAAAATATTTACTCATGATTAATTGCCTGATTGTCCACAGTTAATTGCAATTAATCACAAATTAATCGCACATTTTGTATCTATTCAAAATGTCAAGTATTTAATACTTGATTTAATACTTGATATCAGAGGTCAAGGGACCCCTTTGACAACGGCCATGACAGTTTTTCCTATTGTCAAAATTTAGCTTAAGTTAAGAGCATCATTTAGTTAACAAGCTAGTATGACATGGTTGGTACCAATGGATTAATTATGTTTTCTAGTTTTATATGATACCAGTATCTTCACTCCAGCTTTAAACTGAGCCGCTACAACCTCCAAAATATCAACAGCCTGTCAGATTTTTAAGAGGTTGATTCAAAATTGCAAGCGTTAAATAATTAGTGACGTTAAAACAAATTTGCCTTAACCCTTTATTATTGAGTTAACTTTGGCAGCCCAAATGTTAAGTTATAATTTTTATGTTTACTTGTTTTATTTATGTTTTCTTAGTTTGACCAAGTTTTAATTTTGAGTTTATTAAAAACACATTAATAGTGAGTGTCTCTTACCATCTTCCACTTCTAGTTTCACTGTGTCAGAGGAAGATTTGGATCCTTGAAACATACACTGGTATTCCCCAGAGTCGTCGTGTTGAAGTCGTCTGATGTTCACGTTGAGTTTTTTATTTTTTGTATCATGGTACAGGGAAAACCTGCCTTTGTTCTCCCACACATCGGTCTTATTACTCCATACGGAGTAATAAGACCGATCGGGTCGCCTTGGAGGAAAATATACAGAAATATTTGTATATGTTTCATTTGTTTCAGGATATTTGCAGGTGAATTCAACCCATCCGTCTGTGCATCCCTTCACTTTAGAATCGGCCTGACAACCTGTAGATCAGACAAAGACAAAAGGTCACATAATGTCAGAAACAATTAGAAGGACTGTAGTAATCTGAATCAGCTCTGTATCAATACAACCTACACTTTATACATCAGTAGGTCAGAGTAGAGGATGAGCCCTGCTATAACATCAACTGTAATGTAGGCAGGGAATGAAATTGACATCTGCCACCTGCCAAATAGCCTACAGGGTAAATGTTGGCTGTGGCAGGTCAAAATGTTTGGTCACCTGCCACCATGGCAGATATGTTTCCTTATATTAAGAAATATTATTTTAAAAAACAATTCCTAAGTTTAAAATATTCAGGGATTAATGTTACATGATCCATATTTCTACTGTCTGGCACCACTGACTCATGTTTACAAGTCTAAAGTGTTCTACATAGATTTCATTTCAGTGGCAGACAACAAAGTTGAGTGGCCGGTAGAAATGTTCAGTGACCTGCCAAGGTGGCTACTTAGCTAGCTTAGCTTGCTAATTCCACCACGCTGTCAGGCAACACAGAATATGAGCCAAACAAAGTGGTCGCTCATCTGGTGATAGCACTGTGCTTTCCTACGCTGTGACCAGAGTGTGAGGATGAAGCATTCAAATGTTAAATTTTACTCATTTAGCGTGCGGCTAGTTAGCTAGCTACCTCGCTAATTCCACCCTGCTACAGAAATTGAGCCCAACAGAGGTCAGCGCTGGGTCACGGTCCCTCTGCCTCCCTCCTCACCGCTAGGAGACTACTTCACCGGGAGGAGAGCAGGCGTTAGCTAGCTAGCGTCTCAGTCTGCGGACAAGCTAGCTAGCTAACTAACGTTAGCCAGCCGTCTCCTCCTCCTGCAGTAGTCTCCATAGGGGTCGGCTAATCTGGTCCCGTTGGTTAATGTGAACTCTCTCAACTAACACTTGTGGTCCTGTTGGTTGTCTCTTTTGAGTATTCACACCAGTATGTGAGACTCTGTCCAGTAGTAGGAGACTTTGTGAAGTTAGTGATAGTAGCTGTAAACAGACAGACAGCGTTTCCTATCAGTGACGGTATTTAACAACATATTACATACATATTACAGTCAGTGTATCAGATTTATCAGATTATTGTTCAGACTCAAACGATCATGAGTGCTCCTGCAGTTTGGAGGATGACCTTTGACCTGCAGCTTGGAGGATGACCTTTGACCTGCAGCTTCTACTATAGTCAGATGTCATATTCATACATTATATCATCATATCATATTCATGCCTCGTACAATCTGAACAGGGGTCAGATTACAAACCATAAAATAATCCGACAACTCACCGGCAGTCATCACCAATCTGTGGAAGAATGGGTTGCTGCGTGTTTTGTCACTGGTTTTAGCTCCACACCAGTATGTCCCGGTGTCCTCTGATGTTACGTCTCTCACTGTAATGGTGATATTTCCCTTCTCTTTGTCGTCCTCCATGGAAAACCTCCCAGTGTTCTGTTTGAGCTGTTCGGTGGTCACTAGAGGTTCACATATGGATGGATCTTCTCCCTTGCAGATGAATTTAATCTGGTTTTCTGGTTGTCCTTTTGAGTATACACACCAGTATGTGAAATTCTGTCCAATTGTAGGAAACCTTGTGAAGTTACTAATAGTATCTGTAAACAGACAGACAGCGTTTCCTATCAGTGACGGTCTTTAACAACATATTTCAGAGACATCTTAATTCTCTGTGTGAGTAAATCAAAGTGTCAGATGTGAGCTTCTCACCTTCAACCTTCAGTGTTATATTTCTGAGTGCAGCTCGGTAACGTCCTCCATTACGTTCCACTCCACACCAGTAGACACCAGCATGCTGTGAGGACACATTACTGATGGACATGTTGAAGCTACTGCTGCTGTTTGTGAGAGTGAACGTCCCGTTTGACCTCAGAGAAGATCTAGTTATATCCTCACAGATTGATCCGTTGTCTTTGCAGAAAAACTTGACTTTGGACTTTTCTTTGTAACGACATGAGATGGTGGTTTTAGCTGTTCTGTACGCAGTTTGAATGAATGGTTCCTGGCATTCATTTTTCTCTGCAAATAAAAAACATGTAGAATGTAAGTAAGTAGGCTTTATTTCTATAGCAACTTCGAAACCAGAATTACAGTGTGCTGCACTGGTGCACAGAAAATACAAAACCATGGCCAAACAGAGAGAAATATAAAACAAAATATAATAAAAACAACATAAAGCCATTGGAGTATAAGAAAGTGGTACCAAACAATACATTTCTGATATCTGAGGTATTTTATTTGTTATCATCCATCTATGGCTTGATGTGTACCTCAAAGACATAGGCTCTGAAAATGTGATTAATCACATGTGCATTGTGTTGTTGTATTTTATGTAGGGCTGTCAATCGATTAAAATATTTACTCATGATTAATTGCCTGATTGTCCACAGTTAATTGCAATTAATCACAAATTAATCGCACATTTTGTATCTATTCAAAATGTCAAGTTTTTAATACTTGATTTAATACTTGATATCAGAGGTCAAGGGACCCCTTTGACAACGGCCATGACAGTTTTTCCTATTGTCAAAATTTAGCTTAAGTTAAGAGCATCATTTAGTTAACAAGCTAGTATGACATGGTTGGTACCAATGGATTAATTATGTTTTCTAGTTTTATATGATACCAGTATCTTCACTCCAGCTTTAAACTGAGCCGCTACAACCTCCAAAATATCAACAGCCTGTCAGATTTTTAAGAGGTTGATTCAAAATTGCAAGCGTTAAATAATTAGTGACGTTAAAACAAATTTGCCTTAACCCTTTATTATTGAGTTAACTTTGGCAGCCCAAATGTTAAGTTATAATTTTTATGTTTACTTGTTTTATTTATGTTTTCTTAGTTTGACCAAGTTTTAATTTTGAGTTTATTAAAAACACATTAATAGTGAGTGTCTCTTACCATCTTCCACTTCTAGTTTCACTGTGTCAGAGGAAGATTTGGATCCTTGAAACATACACTGGTATTCCCCAGAGTCGTCGTGTTGAAGTCGTCTGATGTTCACGTTGAGTTTTTTATTTTTTGTATCATGGTACAGGGAAAACCTGCCTTTGTTCTCCCACACATCGGTCTTATTACTCCATACGGAGTAATAAGACCGATCGGGTCGCCTTGGAGGAAAATATACAGAAATATTTGTATATGTTTCATTTGTTTCAGGATATTTGCAGGTGAATTCAACCCATCCGTCTGTGCATCCCTTCACTTTAGAATCGGCCTGACAACCTGTAGATCAGACAAAGACAAAAGGTCACATAATGTCAGAAACAATTAGAAGGACTGTAGTAATCTGAATCAGCTCTGTATCAATACAACCTACACTTTATACATCAGTAGGTCAGAGTAGAGGATGAGCCCTGCTATAACATCAACTGTAATGTAGGCAGGGAATGAAATTGACATCTGCCACCTGCCAAATAGCCTACAGGGTAAATGTTGGCTGTGGCAGGTCAAAATGTTTGGTCACCTGCCACCATGGCAGATATGTTTCCTTATATTAAGAAATATTATTTTAAAAAACAATTCCTAAGTTTAAAATATTCAGGGATTAATGTTACATGATCCATATTTCTACTGTCTGGCACCACTGACTCATGTTTACAAGTCTAAAGTGTTCTACATAGATTTCATTTCAGTGGCAGACAACAAAGTTGAGTGGCCGGTAGAAATGTTCAGTGACCTGCCAAGGTGGCTACTTAGCTAGCTTAGCTTGCTAATTCCACCACGCTGTCAGGCAACACAGAATATGAGCCAAACAAAGTGGTCGCTCATCTGGTGATAGCACTGTGCTTTCCTACGCTGTGACCAGAGTGTGAGGATGAAGCATTCAAATGTTAAATTTTACTCATTTAGCGTGCGGCTAGTTAGCTAGCTACCTCGCTAATTCCACCCTGCTACAGAAATTGAGCCCAACAGAGGTCAGCGCTGGGTCACGGTCCCTCTGCCTCCCTCCTCACCGCTAGGAGACTACTTCACCGGGAGGAGAGCAGGCGTTAGCTAGCTAGCGTCTCAGTCTGCGGACAAGCTAGCTAGCTAACTAACGTTAGCCAGCCGTCTCCTCCTCCTGCAGTAGTCTCCATAGGGGTCGGCTAATCTGGTCCCGTTGGTTAATGTGAACTCTCTCAACTAACACTTGTGGTCCTGTTGGTTGTCTCTTTTGAGTATTCACACCAGTATGTGAGACTCTGTCCAGTAGTAGGAGACTTTGTGAAGTTAGTGATAGTAGCTGTAAACAGACAGACAGCGTTTCCTATCAGTGACGGTATTTAACAACATATTACATACATATTACAGTCAGTGTATCAGATTTATCAGATTATTGTTCAGACTCAAACGATCATGAGTGCTCCTGCAGTTTGGAGGATGACCTTTGACCTGCAGCTTGGAGGATGACCTTTGACCTGCAGCTTCTACTATAGTCAGATGTCATATTCATACATTATATCATCATATCATATTCATGCCTCGTACAATCTGAACAGGGGTCAGATTACAAACCATAAAATAATCCGACAACTCACCGGCAGTCATCACCAATCTGTGGAAGAATGGGTTGCTGCGTGTTTTGTCACTGGTTTTAGCTCCACACCAGTATGTCCCGGTGTCCTCTGATGTTACGTCTCTCACTGTAATGGTGATATTTCCCTTCTCTTTGTCGTCCTCCATGGAAAACCTCCCAGTGTTCTGTTTGAGCTGTTCGGTGGTCACTAGAGGTTCACATATGGATGGATCTTCTCCCTTGCAGATGAATTTAATCTGGTTTTCTGGTTGTCCTTTTGAGTATACACACCAGTATGTGAAATTCTGTCCAATTGTAGGAAACCTTGTGAAGTTACTAATAGTATCTGTAAACAGACAGACAGCGTTTCCTATCAGTGACGGTCTTTAACAACATATTTCAGAGACATCTTAATTCTCTGTGTGAGTAAATCAAAGTGTCAGATGTGAGCTTCTCACCTTCAACCTTCAGTGTTATATTTCTGAGTGCAGCTCGGTAACGTCCTCCATTACGTTCCACTCCACACCAGTAGACACCAGCATGCTGTGAGGACACATTACTGATGGACATGTTGAAGCTACTGCTGCTTTCTGTGAGATTGAACGTCCCGTTTGACTTCAAAGATCTAGTTGATACAATATCCTCACAGATTGATCCGTTGTCTTTGCAGAAAAACTTGACTTTGGACTTTCCTTTGTAACGACATGAGATGGTGGTTTTAGCTGTTCTGTACGCAGTTTGAATGAATGGTTCCTGGCATTCATTTTTTTCTGCAAATAAAAAACATGTAGAATGTAAGTAAGTAGGCTTTATTTCTATAGCAACTTCGAAACCAGAATTACAGTGTGCTGCACTGGTGCACAGAAAATACAAAACCATGGCCAAACAGAGAGAAATATAAAACAAAATATAATAAAAACAACATAAAGCCATTGGAGTATAAGAAAGTGGTACCAAACAATACATTTCTGATATCTGAGGTATTGTCTTTGTTATCAACCATCTACGGCTTGATGTGTACCTCAAAGACATAGGCTCTGAAAATGTGATTAATCACATGTGCATTGTGTTGTTGTATTTTATATAGGGCTGTCAATCGATTAAAATATTTAATTGTGATTAATTGCATGATTGTCCACAGTTAATTGCAATTAATCGCACATTTTGTATCTATTCAAAATGTCAAGTATTTAATACTTGATTTAATACTTGATACCAGCGGCCATGACAGGTTTTCCTATTGTCAAAATTTAGCTTAAGGTTAGAGCATTATTTAGTTAACAAGCTAGTATGACATGGTTGGTTCCAATGGATTCATTAGCTTTTCTAGTTTTATATGATGCCAGTATCTTCACTCTAGCTTTAAAACTGAGCCGCTACAACCTCCGAAATATCAACAGCCTGTCAGATTTTTAAGAGGTTGATTAAAAATTGCAAGCCTTAAATAAATTAGTGACGTTAAAACAAATTTGCCTTAACCCTTTATTATTGAGTTAACTTTGACAGCCCAAATGTTAAGTTATAAGTTTTATGTTTACTTGTTTTATTTATGTTTTCTTAGTTTGACCAAGTTTTAATTTTGAGTTTATGTAAAAACACATTAATAGTGAGTGTCTCTTACCATCTTCCACTTCTAGTTTCACTGTGTCAGAGGAAGATTTGGATCCTTGAAACATACACGGGCATTCCCCAGAGTCGTTGTGTTGAAGTCGTCTGATGGTCACCTTGAGTTTTTTATTTTTTGTATCATGGTACAGGGAAAACCTGCCTTTGTTCTCCCACACATTGGTCTGATTACTCCATACGGAGTAATAGGAAAACCTGTCATGGCCGCTGGTATCAAGTATTAAATCAAGTATTAAATTCTTGACAATATTTGTATATGTTTCATTTGTTTCAGGATATTTGCAGGTGAATTCAACCCATCCTTCTCTGCATCCCTTCACTTCAGAATGGGCCTGACAACCTGTAGATCAGAATAAGACAAAAGGTCACATCATGTCAGAAACAATTAGAAGGACTGTAGTAATCTGAATCAGCTCTGTATCAATACAACCTACACTTTATACATCAGTAGATCAGAGTAGAGGATGAGCCCTGCTATAACATCAACTGCAATGTAGGGCTGTCAATCAATTAAAATATTTAATCGCAAATTAATCACACATTTTTTATTCAAAATGTACCTTAAAGGGAGATTTGTCAAGTATTTAATACTCTTATCAACATGGGAGTGGACAAATATGCTGCTTTTAGCAAATGTGTGTATATATTTATTATTGGAAATTAATTAACAACACAAAACAATGATAAATATTATCCAGAAACCCTCACAGGTACTGCATTTAGCATAAAACAATATGCTCAAATCATAACATGACAAACTGCAGCCCAACAGGCAACAACAGCTGTCAGTGTGTCAGTGTGCTGACTTGACTATGACTTGCCCGAAACTGCATGTGATTATCATAAAGTGGGCATGTCTGTAAAGGGGAGACTCGTGGGTACACATAGAACCCATTTTCATTCACTGATCTGGAGGTCAGAGGTCAAGGGACCCCTTTGAACATGGCCATGACAGTTTTTTCTCAACAAAATTTAGCGTAAGTTTGAACGTTATTTAACTTCCATTAACACGGTTGGTACCGATGGATTTTTTTGGTTTTCTAGTTTCATATGATACCAGTAACTCCACTCTAGCTTTAAAACTGAGCCGCTACAAACAAAAAATTGCGTTAATGCGTTAAATAAATTACGGCGTTAAAACAAATTTGCGTTAACGCGTTATCATCACGTTAACTTTGACAGCCCTAGTTATTATATTACAATAACGCCGTAGAAAACTATCCTGCCGTTATATTTCGAGCTATGTCTGTCTAAGCCAGTCAGTGTTGGGTAACTATAACTAACCAAATTAGTAGGGATGGGTCATGATTTTCGATTTTTCGAACATGTATTTTAAAGTGTTCTTTAACCTTGTTGGTTTTAGTTTATGAACCAGTGCTGCAGTAACACTGCTACTGCGACCGACCACACCACAGGATGTATGAAAACTGGTTAATTTCTTCGAACAGTTATCTATCAAATCTCTAATATCAGAAGTCAGACAGCAGTAATATTTTACCTGTAATCAGAGAGAGGAAGAGCAGAAGAAAGTTCCTCATTGTGTTGATCTTGGATGCTGAAATCATTTCTCCGTTCCTCTTTTCATCTGTTGGTGGCTATTCAGCGTCTGCACAGTCGAGTTTCCTCAGATAACATTTCAGGTTGCCTAAAAGTTACCCACTCCCTCTTCTTATCTTCTTCCTCCATCTTTCATATGTTGTCTCTGAGTTTTTACAGCATTAACCCTATCAGTCGCAACGACAGCTAGACGAGAGCGTAGGAGGAAAGATCTTTCCCTCACTGTTTTGAAGAAAAATGAATGTGATATCTGGAATGTATATTTAACAACTTAAACCCCTGAAAATATGAAGTTACAAAAACAATACAAACACAAACACCTGCAGTAGGTTGAGCCTGAACTTCTCAGAGCCGAGGCTGTTGGCTGTTGACGGATAAGGCTAATAAATAATTAAAAATAAGGTTATTATTTTGCTTTGGAACAGCCTCATTCAACATCTCAAAGGAGCCAAACTAGAGCAAATGTTAGGAACTTTGTATTTTCCTGAATTTATGTTATATATTCTGTGTCTCGTTTTTCTTTTTTGGGGGTTTGCGTCCGAAACTAACATGCTATTTAGTCGCTAAAATAGTATGTGACATATTTTAGTATGTCCGAAACCTCAGTATGAAACCAATAATACGTGAATTACATACTATTTCTGGTGAAATATTACAGAATGCAACGCTGGACACTACGGCGGCATAAATATCCCACAATGCGATGCGGTAGTGACGACAACGTTCATAACAGACGTTGACGGACAGCTCTGTAACATCACTATCGCTTCAATTTAACTGTAAGTATCAGATTTCACTTTGCTAGACCTAATATAGTTTTAAATGAATTCAGACTTTGATTCTCACAAACCGTCGTTTTGGTCACATGAGGTTGGTACAGGTTACCATGGTTACACGTCTCCAATCGGCGAGGAGTCTCTCAGGAAGTGACGACGTAAATTACAGTTCAGTGCGTTTGAAAAGATCCATACTGCTGTTTATTCGCACAAAAGTATGTTGAACGATAGTACACATATTGAATATGTAAGGCAGAGTATGAGATTTTGGATAAAGCCGTGGTCTCTGTCAGTAAAACACTTTGTAATTATTGTTTTGTGCGATATAAACACGTGGAATGTGTAATGTCAGTTATATAATGAAGATGACCACTCGATGCAAAAGTAAACCTTTAATATCACTATAAACATATTTTTTTGGTTAAATCAAATACAATAATGAAAGATGCCGAAAAGAAAAGTGACACAATGTACAAATGTTGATAAAAACAGGAAGGTTTTCAAAATGATGAAACAATTAGACGTTGCATAACACATTGCACATGGTGTATTCTGTATATACAATATATATATATATATTACATCAGTGTGAGGCTGATGGTGTGGGGTGATGTTATGGCATCACGGCTGAAAAGACTAATGCAAAACCAGCTGCAGTAGAAGTGCACATTGGTGCGGTAATGACTGTGGTCATTACTTTAATCTAAGGGGTACATCCATGGAACAGCTGTAATTTGTGTAAATAAACACATTTTTGCTAGAATAACACACATGAAGAGTGTTTAACAGTGGAGGCTGGACTAGAAAACTAAGATCCCTGCTTTGCTAAATAAATATGAGTCTTTAATTCAGATCAACTATCCCTCTAACGCCTGATTTACAGTACTATCATTGTCACAAAATGATCCCTAAACCTGCCCCTAATCTGGACCAGTTAAATTAGGATTGACTCATTCATATGTTCCTTCAGGCCCCCGATCCCCTTTAAACATAATAAAATAACAAACTTACTGCAATAATGCCAAATCATTTTCTTAATGTTAAGTCTGTCAAAGTTAACATGATAATAACGCGTTAACTTTGACGCAAATTTGTTTTAACACCACTCATTCCTTTAACGCATTAACGCAATTTGCGATTTTTTTAATTAGTCTCTTAAAAATCTGACTGGCTGCAGATCTTTCGGAGGTTGTAGCGGGCTCAGAACTAGAGTGAAGATACTGGAATCATATGAAACTAGAAAACCTAATGAATCCATTGGTACCAACCATGTCATACTAGCTTGTTGTGAAGGAGGTTAAATAACGCTCCAAACTTACAGTAAATTTTGGCGAGGAAAATCTGTCATGACCATTTTCAAAGGGGTCCCTTGACCTCTGACCTCCAGATATGTGAATGAAAATGGGTTCTATGGGTACCCACGAATCTCCCCTTTACAGACATGCCCACTTTATGATAATCACATGCAGTTTGGGTCAAGTCATAGTCAAGTCAGCACACTGACACACTGACAGCTGTTGTTGCCTGTTGGGCTGCAGTTTGCCATGTTATTATTTGAGCATATTTTTTATGCTAAATGCAGTACCTGTGAGGGTTTCTGGACAATATCTGTCATTGTTTTGTGTTGTTAATTGATTTACAATATTAAATATATACACACGTTTGCATAAAGCACCATATTTGCCCACTCCCATGTTGATAAGAGTATTAAATACAAATCTCACTTTAAGGTACATTTTGAACAGATAAAAAATGTGATTAATTTGCGATTAATCGTGATTAGATATATGAATCAATTGACAGCCCTACTTACTATACATGCTATCAAGCGCACCTGGATGTAATCCAATCCAACTGTCCTGTATTAACTCGTATTTTAGTGAATATTATTCAAGCGTTAATTCACTTCTATGGTCCTTATTGACATGTTGTATTGAACTGCAGTGTTGGTTACAGAACTGGTAGCTTGGTGACTAAACCTCGATCCAAACAAAGTGAACGATGTAATGAATCCTGAAGCCCGAAGCCTGGTTTGAATAAAAACATAAATCCCATAAAGAATGACCTGAATAGTGTCGTGACTGGTCTCAGTGCTACTGCGGCTTGTTGACAGTAGAATAGAACGGGTCTTCAGGAAGTCTGGATGGATGATTGACAGTTGAGTAGGCGGGACTTTGGTCGTTGTCCTTCACAGTAGAATATGTGTCGTCGCCGGCTTCACCGGAGCCGGTGTGAAAGTTGACGGTGGAGTAATACTGCGGGACAGAGGGGATTGTGGGAGCGTTGGCAGTGACATAAATAGTTTGAAGAGCAGTTCCAGCGCCGGGCTTCTGGGGGGGCACCTGTATCTCATCATAGGCACGATCCTTCCAGAGCAGAAGGAGAAACACAGCATGAACAGTTCATATAACAGTATCATAACAGTTCAATCCTAACAATAAGCACAAGTTCTAGCATGCTAACGTTAGCATTTAGCTGCTTTCTGTACTGGTGGTTCTGGTTGGACATCACTACAGATGTTTTCTGGCAACTGCTTAGTTGCAGAAAATACAACGGAGGAAGAACAGCAATGGAGAAAAGTAAAACCAGAATTGTATTTGCTTGGACTGACGATGAGGTTGAACTGTTATTGAAAGTAACTGCAAAGAACGTAAATTGATAAGAAGTAAAAGTCAATAGTTTGTTTCATTGCAACATCAGCGCCCAGCAGCAGAGCTACGCTTCCACCATTTTGGACTGAAAGCGACAACAGGACGCCAGTAAAACGTCCGCTAACGATTTGCTGTATAAAAGTAAAACTGAATTATTCTATTCTATTGTCATATTCTACAGAAATAGCCCGTGTTGAACAATAAAATGATCATAAATATAATAAGCGTTTTACTCTTTCGTAACTGTCAAGGCTGATGGTCACGTGACGGGGCGTGACAAATCATGGAAGGACACATCGTGACTGAAAAGACCCAATCAGGAATAGGGATGTCACGATACCAGAAATCTAGTAGTCGATACCAATACCAGTGAATTTCCACGATTCTTGTTACCCAATTCAATACCACGGTACAAAAAAACAACAACAATAAATCCCATATAATTTAACACGCACTTTTTTATTAAAAACATTTGAAAATTGCAAAAAAGAGGCATGTAGCCTTTAAGTAATAAATAAAAAGAATTGACCCATTTCGTTCATTTTGGCGTATCAGCGGCATGTTATCCATCGATAGTCAGACGACGGACACTGCATACGACTGTGAACGCATCTGGTCCGTCAGCTCAGAGTAGCAGGAGTCACACACGGGACAACAGAGTTGACAGACGCAGCAAAAGCGCTACCGGAGAGGCCAGACACACCGCCACCCGACGCTACAGATCAGAGTCAGCTCTCTGCACATATTGACCGTCATCTTGTTTGTAAAATGTCTGGTGTAATCGGTGACACCGGTGTTGTCACAAGTTTATTAACCGAAGGGAAATTTTCACATCACTACCAATGACCGTTACAGGCATCGTACGGTATCTTGGGTACTGTAGAAAAAGAGTACCGTCACGTTTTTAGAATTTGGGCATCGACTTGGTACCGAAGTATCGGTTCTCGTGACATCCCTAATCAGGAAGCAAACGCGGGCGTCTGCGTCATTCAATCATTCCTATAAATCATGGAATATATAGTAAATTTGCTATGTGATCATTTCAGCATTAAATATGCAACTAATACTGTAACCCAAACACTGAGTGCCTCTGGCATCATACATGAATGAATACATTGCATTTGTACAAATGTACACTAACCTCGTTGTTCGGTAGTTCTCCAATTCTTGTGTTTTTTGAACGCTGAAATCCTGTCAGAGAAAAATGAAAAAAATGTAAGAAAGGAGAAGGAAAAGAAATGAACAAGCAGAAGGACAGGAAGTCTGTCTCATTCACAACCAGGAGCTGCTGTTGAACTGAGGAAAGAACTGACACATTCACACCTGTTGATGTTTGTTTTAGTGTTATCACAATCACGACCAAAATTCTGACTTCGATTCGATACCCTGCCTACTGATACTGAAACGATACCACGGTAAAAATCTAAAACATCAGGAAAAGTAATGGAATAATAGATGACAGAACAGGGAATTTAAAAAAGAAAAAATGTATTACTTAAAAATATTTGAATGTTAAATTTCTTCATTAAACAAATGAAATTGTACGCAGTAATCTGATGTCCCCTATACTTGAGTTTATGTGATTTCTTTGATAGTTAGCCTTATATTGAGTAAAATACTGAAAAGCTAGACATGAAAACGGTAGTCTGGACCTTTTTATTTGTTTTATTTATTGATTAATTAATTTATGGAATCACTGCCAGCCCACCTATTTCCAGTAAGAATAAATGTGTGCATGCACGTACGGTACGTGTTTCAGGAAATCTCTTACGTTTGTAGCTGAGAACCAAAATAATCAGAAGCACCAGAAAAGCCACACAGACGACCACAGCAACGACTACAGTTACCCAGGATTCACCTGCAGGAGACAAAACCACACAACAAAACAGCCTTATTTAAACCTCCATTAACACGCAGAACTCATCCTTTTCTCACCACCACCACCACTGCTCTCAGCAGATGCAGTCGTGGACTGGGTCGATGAAACGGAAGATGTAACAGGATGAGGTGGTGCTGATGAGATAATAGAGGGTGTAGTTGGAGGCACTGAAAACAGAAAGAATAGATTACATATCTATAGCAGCAAAATAAGAAATACATTTTGGCAGAACTTGGCTAAAAAGAGTCTGAGACTGTAACTGACTCATCAGGGTCTCATACAAACATATATACTGTAACTCTTTTAGTTTTGGAGCATCAATTTTACTCTTCAAATAAGACCAGGGCTCTCAACTCACTTTATTCACCATCCTTCCGAAATCGTCCTGAATTTTTTTTTTCATTAGTTAATTATTCAAAGTGACCTCACACATAAATCGAACATCAAAAGTGGTTTATTTTTGTTAATAAATTTATAATTTATCCAAAATATTATTTTTATTTTCATTTAAAAAAAGTAATTTTATTGGTTTAGTAACATGATTTGAGCTCCAGCAGAGTTTGGACTCCTCATAGTTAACACAACGTTGTCATCAGCTCACTCACTGTAAATGCAAACATCGGTGGCTGACTGGTCAGCAAACGTTAACTGTAAAGCCATGTCCACACAGGGAACGTCAGGAGCGCGTGGCGGCTGCCTCGCTGAACGGCTGAGTGATTCACGAGTCGGGTGTTCAGACCACCTGCGTTTCTGATGCTGCTGCTGCTGCTGTCAGCCCTTTCTTTCTACATAGAGTTTGCCTTTCATAATGGCCATTTCATTTCATTATAAATGTCATTTATATTTATTTCAGACAGAGAAAGGTTAAGAAACGTGTGGTAATTTGTAAATAATAGTAATAATCCACAATTAAAACCCCGTACTATATTCATTCATGGAGCCATGCAAGTCACTGCATGTTCTAAACACTGTCCTGCAAATATTTCAGAATAAAAGCCTTGTGTTAACAAATGAAGGAATTCTGTCCACTGAAAAAATGCTTGAGGGCTTTTACTTTGAAATGAAAGCAGGAAGTGTTGATTTAAAAATAAATCTTTACTTTTTTTCATGACCTGTGACATATTCTACAGATGTCTAGACGTTGAAACTGTAGTAATGTTGCTGGTATTATTTCAATATACAGTCAATAGATCACTTTCGCTGTCTGTTGTTGCTGTGAACCGCGCGGCTCGCGTTAAAATAGGCACGTGGGCGGTCTGGACAAGCCATATCGTTACGGTTAACATCAAACAGTCTAACGTTAACTAACTGGTAACGTTAACACTAGAAAGTTTACTTCATTGATTTAGGAATAATTCCACGTTGCCACTGCGGCTGTTGTGAGGTCAGAGGTTGCTGTTATGTTTTTGTGTGTGTGTGTGTCAGTGCAGGACGGGCCGGGCACTGACGGTGTGTATTGTCTCGACTACTATCAATTAAAAAGCCGCTGAGAGGCTGAAGTAGGCTCTTCACTGTGCGACTCGTTCCAAAAAGTCCAAAAGTCCCTAACTAGCTAACTAAACTTAACTAGCTAACTACTCCTAACTAGCTAACTACACTTAACTAGCTAACTACACCTAACTAGTTAACTACACCTAACCAGTTAACTACACCTAACCAGTTAACTACACCTAACTAGTTAACTACACCTAACTAGTTAACTACACCTAACCAGTTAACTACACCTAACCAGTTGACTACACCTAACTAGTTAACTACACCTAACCAGTTAACTACACCTAACCAGTTAACTACACCTAACTAGTTAACTACACCTAACTAGTTAACTACACCTAACCAGTTAACTACACCTAACTAGTTAACTACACCTAACTAACTACACCTAACTAGTTAACTACACCTAACTAACTACACCTAACTAGTTAACTACACCTAACCAGTTAACTACACCTTACTAGTTAACTAACTAGAAAGACAAACTGACGGACAGATAAACAGATTTATCCATTTGCTGCTCAGATCACTCAAACGATCATGAGTGAACCTGCAGCTTGAAGGATGACCTTTGACCTGCAGCTTCTACTATAGTCAGACGTCATATTCATATTTTAACAACAACCTTCTTTTTTTTCTTTTCTTTTTTACGTTGAGCACAAAATGAAGTTTTTTGTCCAAAACAAAACAGTGTGGCTGATCAACTTAGTCAGGAAATGACTCAAATAAATATGAAATATCATAGAAATGCCAAAATACACTGGAGGGGGGTGTAAGCCTTCTACAATCTGAACAGGGGTCAGATTACAAACCATAAAATAATCCGACAACTCACCGACAGTCATCACCAATCTGTGGAAGAATGGGTTGCTGCGTGTTGTGTCATTGGTTTTAGCTCCACACCAGTATGTCCCGGTGTCCTCTGATGTTACGTCTCTCACTGTAATGGTGATTTTTCTCTTCTCTTTGTTGTCCTCCATGGAAAACCTCCCAGTGTTCTGTTTGAGCTGTTCGGTGGTCACTAGAGGTTCACATATGGATGGATCTTCTCCCTTACAGATGAATTTAATCTGGTTGTCTAGTTGTCCTTTTGAGTATACACACCAGTATGTGAGACTCTGTCCAATCGTAGGAGACTTTGTTAAGTTAGTGATGGTATCTGTAAACAGACAGACAGCGTTTCCTATCAGTGACGGTATTTAACAACATATTTCAGAGACATCTTAATTCTCTGTGTGAGTAAATCAAAGTGTCAGATGTGAGCTTCTCACCTTCAACCTTCAGTGTTATATTTCTGAGTGCAGCTCGGTAACGTCCTCCTTTACGTTCCACTCCACACCAGTAGACACCAGCATGCTGTGAGGACACATTACTGATGGACATGTTGAAGCTACTGCTGCTTTCTGTGAGATTGAATGTCCCGTTTGACCTCAGAGAAGATCTAGTTGATACAATATTCTCACAGATTGATCCGTTGTCTTTGCAGAAAAACTTGACTTTGGACTTTCCTTTGTAACGACATGAGATGGTGGTTTTAGCTGTTCTGTACGCAGTTTGAATGAATGGTTCCTGGCATTCATTTTTCACTGCAAATAAAAAAAGAAAAGTAAGATGTGAAATCTAGAGGTGTGAATCTTTCTTTTTTTTTTTTTTAAAGTTATTTTTTTGGGGGCATTTTCCATTTTTATTGACAGGACAGTGGATAGAGTCTTGAAAGGGGGGAGAGAAAGAGTGGATGCGGAAAGGGCCGCAGGCCGGATTCGAACCCGGGCCGCTGCGGTCAGGACCAAGCCTTAATACATGGACGCCCGCTCTACCAACTGAGCTAACCCAGGCGCCCGAGGTGTGAATCTTTCGGTATCTCATGATTCGATTCAAAATGGATTCTACGTTCAGTACATCGGGGGGCTAATTTCAGGTTCTCCTCCAGTCCGCTAATAAAGGAGGTGTAGCAAATTATGGCATGAAAGCAGAGTACAGATTATGGAGTTTTTATTCTTTTACACACAGTGACGTCATGCTGAGACCGCCGTCTGCTACAATTCAACTCAGCCTTCAGTGTTTCCAAATCCAACAACAATGACAGAGACCTCAAATGCCCGTATGTGTGTGTGTGTTAGTGTGTGAATGAATATTTGAAAAAGTTTAGAGATGCACCGATTGTGAAATTCTGGGTTGATACCGATACCCATGCAGCGACGCAGCACTGGTATGACTCAAAAAACATGAATCTGCAGCTTTATTCCTGTTAATCATCATATACATAACGTGTCCTCTGTTGCATTTTAAAAATAATTTGGGAGGGTTCTAGCAGAAGTTGAAGGTGTCGTTATTTACTTTAACAAAAGACATGAGAGACAGTAATCAAAAAAGATTCAGAATTTCTTACCATCTTTCAAGTTCACTTTTCTCTCCATCTCTTCTTCAGAAGAGCCAGGTTTAAATACACACTTATATTCCCCAGAGTCCTCGTCTTCAAGTTGTCTGATGGCCACCCTGACATTTTCATTATTTGTGTCATTGTACACAGAATATCTGTCATTGCTTTCCCACACATTCTCCTTAGTGCTTTCTATGAGCGTACGTTGAACCTTAACTACAGCAACACTTGTATATGTTTCATCTGTTTCAGGGTATTCACAGATGAATTCAACCCATCCATTTCTGCATCCCTTCACACGAAAGGTGTCCTTACAGCCTGTAGATCAGAGAGAAAAGTTCACATCATGTCAGATTCTCAAACTATATCAGGACACACTTTCAGGATTAATCAGTAGATCACATATTCATCTAGTCAAACTGCTTGATTGTGTTTTTTCTAGGGCTGTCAAAGTTAATGTGATAATAACACGTTAACGCAAATTTGTTTTAACGCCACAAATTCCTTTAACGCATTAACGCAACTTGTGATTTTTAGGTTGTAGCGGGCTCAGTTTTAAAGCTAGAGTGAAGATAATGGTATCATATGAAACTAGAAAATCTAATGAATCCATTGGTGCCAATATGCTCAGTTAGAGGCTACCACAGTGTGTTTTTACATGCTAACACCAGGAGTCGTCACAGACATTTTCAAATCTTAGTGGCTTTAAGATTCAGAATAAAAATGAAAGAAAAAAAAAAGTCTGACTTTTGTATTACATCCTTGACAAATATGAAGATTTTCTTTCGTTGTTCAAATATAATAATAAAAAAAAATGAGTTTATATATATAATCTAAAAAAATCTGTGTTACATATAAATGAGTCATAGTGAAAGCAAAACAAATGTTTATTCAAAAGAAGATATAGTTGACGCTGTTGCTTTGAGTTTGTGAACCTGAGTTTTGTATTTTGTTGCAACGGCCGGAGTTATGGAGGAGTACCGTACAGTACTACAGGAGCAGTACAGTATTACAGTACTGTGTATTGCTGTAGGATTTCTACTCATATTACAGGTTGTACTAAAGCACATTAACACACAACAATTAGCTCAAACTAAACCACAGAATGTGTTGAAAACATTTATCACACAGCTGTGTTGAATACTCGATTCTGATTGGTTAATCACAGCGTTCTGTAATTTCTTTACAGCAGACCGTTGCTATGGGCGCAGCTCTGATGTTGGACTCTGGCGAACCGTTTATGTGTCAAAATATTGATTTTTTCAGTAAGTAGCCGTGTAATAAGCGGGATAATGTACAGCTAGCGGCTCATTGTTGTGAAAGAATCCTCTTCAGGGCGATGAGAGACCTGCAGCATCGCCCTGTCGGGGATTCTTTCACAACAATGACCCGCTAGCTGTACATTATCCCTTACTTGTAATATCAGTAATGAGGTATTATTGATCTTTTTACCTGTCATCAGAGGGAGGAGGAGAAGAAGAAAGATCTTCATGATGCTGAGATCCTCCGTCAGATTGTTAACCTCCAGCTGGTTATTTCACTTTCCTCTCATCGGTGTGTCTCTACGGCTGATTGGCCTCAAGCGTTGTGTTTCTTCAATTCCTGTTGTGTGTTACCTTTAAACTAAAAACCTAAAAACATCTCACCCCCACCTTTCTGTCCATACTTCCCTTTTTTCTTCTTCTTCTTCTTAGTCACAACTCCTTCCTCATTTTACCTTGCTCATTCGCAAGTTCCTAAATGTGAAATCAGGTGAGTGGGGAAATAAAATGACAAATGGAAGCAAGAGGTTTTATTAATCCATAAAGAGGAAACTGGGGATTTCAGCATCGAGAGATCGTCCGTTTTAAACCAGCAGCTGCTATAAGCAACAACAGTTGTTCTGACTATAAGTATGACTATGACAATGATAGTGATGTTGATTCATCTTCCGCTGTCTACGGGTATTTTACACCATTGCATCATCAGTCATGCCAGCTATAATAAAGCCAACAACAACAGTGTCACTTTTAATGGACGTTTGATAGTAGAGAGACAGACAGGATATAAGGAGTATGTCCTGCAGCAAAGGTCACCGGCTGGAGTCCAACCAGGGCTGCTGTGGTTATATAGTACGTGTCCTAACTAGAGCTGTCAGAGTTAACGTGATTATAACGCGTTAATGCAAATTTGTTTTAACGCCACTAATTTATTTAACGCAACTTGCGATTTTTAGGTTGTAGCGGGCTCGGTTTCAAAGCTAGAGTGAAGATACTGGTATCATCTGAAACTAAAAAAACAAATGAATCCATCGGTACCAACCATGTCATACTAGCTTGTCATGAAGGAGGTTAAATTACGCTCCTAACTTGCGTTAAATTTTTGCGAGGAAAAACTGTCATGGCAATTTTCAAAGGGGTCCCTTGACCTCTGACCTCCAGATCAGTGAATGTAAATGGGTTCTCTGGGTACCCACGAGTCTCCCCTTTACAGACATGCCCACTTTATGATAATCACATTCAGTTTGGGGGCAAGTCATAGTCAAGTCAGCACACTGACACACTGACAGCTGTTGTTGCCTGTTGGGCTGCAGTTTGCCATGTTATGATTTGAGCATATTTTTTATGCTAAATGCAGTACCTGTGAGGGTTTCTGGACAATATCTGTCATTGTTTTGTGTTGCTAATTGATTTCCAATAATAAATATATACATACATTTGCCTAAAGCAGCATATTTGTCCACTCCCATGTTGATAAGAGTATTAAGTACTTGATAAAGCTTCAGTATGCAGAATATTTTTGGCATCAATGTGCAAAAATTCCATAATAACCTTTCAGCATATTGTAATTCAAGTGTTCTGAGAGAAAACTAGACTTCTGCACCTCCTCATGGCTCTGTTTTCAGGCTTTAAAACATTTAGCTTGTGATGGGAGACTTTGTCCAATCACAGGTCTTTTCAGAGAGAGAGCGTTCCTATTGGCTGTTCATTCAACAGAGGCAGCTGTCAATCACTCGCAAACTGTAATGCCTATTTCTCTCCTCAAATGTGTTCAGAAACATCTTGTAGTGTACTGTTTAGCTGTAAAATTAGAAAGTTTGCTCCAGCTGGTGGGCGGTGCTTGGTATTTCCTCAGCTGATCTCAACATGACTGCCGGGTCACAGACTTTCTCATTTCACAGCTAAACAGTACACTACAAGATGTTTCTGAAAACATTGGAGGAGAGAAATAGGCATTACAGTAACAGCATATTGATTCATATTTGATCAGCGCTGCCTAGTTTGACCGTTTGGTCGGAGTTGGTGAGTGATTGACAGCTGCTCAGAGAGGCAAGGCTCCAGATCGGCTCTGATTGGTTGTTTTCCTCCAGTCTGTGAAATCTTGCAGATGCCGTTAGGAGCACCGGAGGACACAGAGGCACATGATTGTTTTCAGGTTACCTGCACATGCACTGTCAGGATATAGCGACCGTTTTATAAAAATAACTTTTTTAAATCATATTTGCTCTGATCTCGCCTAATGCTGCTTTAAATCTCCCTTTATGATACATTTTGAACAGAAAAAAATATGCGATTAATCGATTGCCAGCCTTAGTTCTAACCTGTGAGGTGATGTTGACTCACACTAGGCCAAATTTTTTGTTTAAATTAAATTTTATTACAAAAGAAACGGCTGAAAAATTATCAATTTTGAGCGTCACAAACACTCAAGTTGTGAGGAGCTGTGTCAGCAAGTGTCAACAAACTCAGATGCAGAGGAACTCTGTATCAGCCCAAACATGCAACAGAGCCAGCAGGAACCTGAAAACAATCCTAGATTAACTTGCTTGTCAATTTATGGTGAAGTGAAGAGCCGATGTTCAGTTCTTCCCGACACAGTTCACAGTTCTCTTTGAACTGAGCATATTTACACCCGACGGTTTGAAATCTTACTTAACGTGGCCGAATGCCCTGATCAGTCCACTTCGCAGGGAACTGCTAGGCGATCGGAACGCACCTTCTGGCTCCAAATGACGTCAAAATCTCAAAGTGGCAGCTCCCATATCCGAAATATTTTGGCTTCACTTTAGTGCAGTGGGAGGAAGTGGAGATGCGTCGTCCACCTTTATATACAGTCTGTGATGAGTTGGTACCAGAACGTCCTCACGCTGACCTCCACACAGCATCAGATTGATTCGGTTGTGTTTAAAGCTGTAATTTAAGTTCATCTCTCACTACTAATCACACAGATCATTGTTCCTGACAGTCCTCTCCGGGTATCTTGGCTGTGTGAACTGGGAGGGACACCCGCCTTCTTTCCCTAAACCCTAATGTGCTTTGGCCGACGCTGTGGGTTTGATAACGTTTGTCATCTGCTCCAAGTGAAACATGGAACAATAGCTGAGTGTGTTTTTGTGGTTTATGAGTGTGTGTTGGTGATCGGTGGGACTGCCAGCCAATCTGGAAAGAAAACACAGATAAGATAGAGATATTATACTTTTAAAGGTCTGTAGAACAAACGCACACATGCAGAGTTGATTGGTGTTTATAAAGACTGGCTGTGATTCATTGTGATGTATTAGTTATTTACAACCTGCTGGTGGGAAGAACATTTACAAGTAAAAGCTGAAGTCTCAGCTTGAGTGATGAATCGCAGATATCAAAGAGGAAAGCAACCTTACATGTGTTTGTTGTAGTGGATTTTGTTTGTTTCTGTTTTGTTCAGAGGATTTTGTTAGATTTTTGTTACCATGAAGGCATCTTATACCATGTTATCACCTGGCCGGGATGATGCTCTACATCTGTGTGATGTAACATTAACACATTTTTGACCAAAAAGTTCCAGGTACTATGGAGCCAAAGGAACTGATCTCAGGAACTAAAAGTTCCTTTTGCTAATTCCTGTTAGCATTTCCACCACATTTAAAGAACCATGAAGATTAGGCAACTCAACCCGGTCTCACGGGAAGGCGTATAAATGCTCCCGGTTAAAATAAGTAAGTAAAATAAGTGAGTAAACTAAGTAAAACACGTGCAGAAACAAGAACGGAAACAACTGCTCCTGATTAAAATAAATTAGTAAACTAAGTAAAACACGTACGGAAACTACTACTCCTGGTTAAAATAAATAAGTAAACTAAGTACAGAAACATGTACAGAAACTACTACTTCCGGTTAAAATAAGTAAGTAAACTAAGTAAAACACGTACGGAAACAACTACGGAAAACACTTTACAAACGTCAACAAAAAACGTGACAAACGTTACTAATGTAACATACAAAACAAAACACCGGTTAACAACGGTCTGGGTCTCTTTGGTTTGTCCGGCATATGCTAGACCGCAGGGACATAGTAGCATGTAAATCACGTGGTGATTTACAGTTTATGAAGTTTCCTCCCGGTGTGGGGATGATTGATTGTTGTATTGTCGCAGCAGGCACAGTCACCACAGTGATACATGTTAATTCTGGGTGCTCTACTGAACGAGAAAGTCTCAGAGAAAAAGTCAGTGTCTCTTGAGTGTCTGTTTAATTTGTAAAATACATTGTTTGTATTCTGTAAAAAAAACAGGACCGGTTTGAATTTTTTTGTATTTTGCGTATAAGTTAAGAGACCAGAGCGACAGGGGGTGTTTACACGTTGCATGGCTATCTGGATAGAGTTGGAGGCATAACCTCTTTCCTTGAATCGAGTAGCCATGGTGATTGTTTTGCAGTGAAAGTCATCAGGATCTGAGCGGTTGCGTTTCAGCCTCAAAAACTGACCAACTTGGATATTATCCTTCAAATGTTTGGGATGATTCCTAGCAGCATGCAATATTAAATTGCTTTATTGAATACATTTGTAAGTCAGTTGGTAGTTAGTTCATGAACACATAAAAGCAGAGTAGGTGGGAGAAGACGAGAAAGTTTGTCAGTGTCAGATAGAGTGTGAGGCTGTGGCTATATCCTGGAAGCAGTCCGTCCCAGTGCAGATCGTATATATACCGACAGAAAGATGAACAGAAGGATGATATTATAATGAGAGTTAATTGTTAAAAGACATCACCATGTGCCAAAGTGAATCACGATTAAAGAGTAAAGGTGAATGTGACAGGTTTATACTGTCTAGTTAGGGACGGATGTAGCTGCTCTGTGAGGTTTGATTGATGAGGGTTAATGTTACCCTGCAGTGAGGGGAGCTGTAGACTGTTTATTTAAGGATTTAAAAGCCTGTCAGTAACCGCCGGCTGCAGGCCGTCCTCCTGGTCTAAACCCAGCCCCTGATTGGCCCACAGCAAGCCCAGATGCCCTGCAACTGATTAATAATGTGATCCATCCTTTTAACATAAATAATCCTGCAATTTCCCTCTCATCAGTGTTATATTTCACTTCTGAAATGCCACTAAAGGAGGTAGATAAACCTTCTTTTTAATACCAGTAATTCACCTTGTTAATCTTCATAGCTGCTCTTATCAGGTTTTGAATTACATTTGTGATACAGTTAGAATGAAGCAGATAATACAGTATAAACATGATCACCACTAATGGTGGGAAATCTCCCTCCATTGACGCCAAGCTTCTCAAATCTGAAGATACAACTGCAGTAAATTCCTCTTTTGAAAGTAATGATGTGTTTTTACTCCCTGAAAGCATTCCTGCTTCCTTTTCTGTCCTCGGACAGAAACCCTTGACAGGAGATTAGTTTACGTGCTACCGTGTATAAACTATGAGACATTTTCATTAAATAAGACATTATTATCTTATAATGAAACACAGAAAAAGCCTGACCTCTTTAGCTCATGTTTGAGCTAGAACTGTAGAGGAGCTTTTCAGTCGCACCTCCACTGAAAAAAAACCCCATTAACTGTTCCTAAACTGTTATTACCACTTTGTAATGTTCAGTGCATTCCTGGAGATGTTTTTTCTGTGGAGAAAAATGTTTGCGATATCTCCACTTTCCTTTAACCTGAATGTTATACTTCTGCTACAGTAAGTCTTTTCCTACAGAGAGGAGTAAACTGTGTTTGTATTTAGCCCTGCTGACCCATATTTAACTCCAAATACAACCTGTCTCGTAACTGCATTGAATTCTGGGTGAGGGAGCTGGTGAGGGAGATGCCGTCTGGTAGTTGTCCGTGTTTTCGTCTTACAACTTCAACCCTTTCACAGTCTTTTCACTTAGTTGAAGTTAATTTGAACCTTTTTGGTCGCTGAAAATGTTATTCAGCTTTCGGGATAGAGAAGATAGAGAAGGCAAAAAAGCTAGGATGGTGACGGCCAAAAACCAAGATGGAGACGGCCAAAAACCAAGATGGTGACAGCCAAAGACCAAGATGGTGATTGTCAAAATGCCAAACTCAAGGCTTCAGAACGGTAGTCCACAAACCAATGGGTGACGTCATGGTGACTACGTCCATTAATTATATACAGTCTATGATTCAGAGCCGTTTCTCTTTTCGGTTGAATTGAGAATATTGTTCAAAGAAAACTTAATACAGAAGAAACATATTTGGAACCAGCTCCCCACATCTCAACTCTATAACCATCCTGTTGAGCAGCACATTAAGTTCATTCATAAAGTAGAAGAAGGACATAGAAGTACATTCAATAACTCTAAATCTGTAAGACTTTATTATTTAGTAAAACTAAAAGGCCTACTATCCAGTTGTAAGGGTGGCGTGGTCTTGTTCCTCTCTTCTCTTGTTCGGTCGGAGGTCGCCGTCGGTCGCAGATTATTGTAGCTGGAACAAATCCAGTGTCTTGCTCGAGGACACTAAGGCGGAGCTGAGACATAATTCAGCACCAGCAGTCTACTTTTTGTTTCTTTTACATCATGTTTTCAAAGTAAGAGAAATCTGTAGCAAGAAACTGCATAAATAAACCTCTGCCAGTGTGCTGGCTTTGGTTTATTTGTGTTTAATAATATTAGTCAGTTTTGCGTAATGTTACTTAGCAACAACATTTCCTGGAAGTATTGAAGGAATCACTGACCATCATTTCAGATAGAAGGCCATTTAAAGTGCTGCTCAGTTCATCTGAGAGGCTTCATGTCACATGAGACATTATGTCTTTAATCTCTTCTAATCTTTTTCTCAACGTCAGAAAACCTCAATAAATATGATTGAATGACCATAATAAAAGTCAAGAGAAAGCACTTACAATCTTCAAGATAAACACACAACAGAGACAAACAGAGTCACTGAGACAAAATTACATTTGCACCAAATTTGGTCAAAACTCTTCTGCACTGATTCAGTCTAAAAGGCCGTTTGTAACAAATATAGAAAAGAGCTTTTTTAGTTTCCAAACGTCAGTTAAACAGTAAAGTTAATTCAAATTTTATTTATATAGCACAATTCATACGACAGGTGTAGACTCAATTGGCTTCAAATAAAAAAAAAAAAAACAGGCAAAGATCATATACGACAAAAACTTACAAAATAAGAACACATAAGATAAGAATGTTTAACATATATAAAACATTAGGGCTGGGACGATTCACCTATCTCCTGATTCGATACTATCACGATACTTTAAGTATTGCGATTTGATATTATGATTTTATTGTGATATTTGTTAACTTTTTTAACACTAGACCATGAGAAAAAGTTGAATCATACACTTCTAGGGACTTTTACTTTGAAAAATCTCTGAATGAACCCAGTAAAAATGTTTGATTTTCAGCATGTATGTAGTCAGAGATGTCCTGAAGTCAAATATATCAGTCATTGTCAGGAATTATTTATTATAAATGTTTATCCAGCAACCCAAAAATCAAAGAATAAAGACATTTCCCTCACAAATTAGTGGTATTTTCTTTTTAATTTATAAGGGACATGTAATGTTTTATACTTCTGGTGAATATAATCCAATCAATCTTATATCCATATATGTATTTTGTATATACAGTTCCCTTTGTTAACACCTTATTTTGAAAACCGGACGTAGTCCCACGTGTCTACTTCCTCTAACTTCTCCAAGGTGGTCTCTAGCTCTCCCGTCAGCTCCGTTCTCTTTATTCATCCATGATCAGCTCCATCGGGGCCGTTTGAATGCATTTAACATAAATGTCAGTATATGGGTGCTGTACAGTTGTAGCGTCGGTCCATTTGACCACGGAGATGAGAGTGACGGCCGGCTCGACCGCACGTTACCGCGATACGATAACGTTTCCTGTCCGTGACAGAGTTAGCATGCAGCTTTAGCCGTGATGTCTAGCTCTGCTTTTCCTGCAATGTGTGAAACCCAAAGTGTTTCCATCCTTTACTGGATGTGTACTACCCCTTCATGTTTTCTCCATCAACACAGAATTGATGCATTTAGCTCAGCAGGGTTATCCATTCATCCTGTCATCCCTTCACCTGTCCGTCCACTCGGTCTGTATGTGTAAAAAAAACTCCCTCTGTTTTCATGAATGAGCGAAAGCTCCTCAGGTTACATCCCATCATGTGTTTTTACAGGTGTTGAGAATTACAAAGTGTGAGGAGGGTCGTGACCTCATCCATCACAGCACCGCTGCACTCTCAGGTTCAGACATTATTTCACATCCTGGACGCTAAGTGTGCCATGCACTGATCCTGTTTGTCCACGCTACTTCCGCTGTACCTCACCGGAAGTTACACCCATCATCATTTCTACAGTAACGCCCCGACAATAAGGAGGATCGTTTTTTATTGTTGTCACTTTGAACACATTTTTTGTATCTTCTTGCACAAATCTGTAAGTGTGTCTGTTATCTCTCTGCTTTTATCAAAGAATTTTATTTGCATTTCTATCGGTCAACTTCTGCAGAACAGTTTATTGCTGTGAAAATAAACTCAATAATCGACAGCTCACATGTGGAGCTTGTGTTTCATAAGACATCTGTCTTTGTGTGCATCTCCATGTAGAGTGAAGAGCAGCATGAGATGGTACATCCTGCGACAGAGAGAGAAACCAAACGAAACCCCCCCGATCTCCCATGATTCCCCGGAGCATGGCTGTGTTTTAGAGGACAGAGCTGCTGACTCAGTATGAACAACTATACAAGACTTCAGGATTTACTTCAGAACTGAAAGATCAGTTAGGACAGAAGATTACAGCAGCGACTAAATGTGTTCAGATTTCTTTCTTCTATCCAGTTTTTGTCTCTTTCTCAGTGTTTGTCTACTTCTCTTGCTCTTTTTCACTCCTCTTCACCCTTTTTCTTTTTCTGGCTACTTCTCATTCCTTCTTCCTCCCTCTTTTCTTTTCCTCTCAGCCTACAAATAGAGAGGGTTCTCTAATATATAGACCTCCCTCAGGTCTCCTCCTCCTCCTCCTCCTCCTCCTCATCCTCCTCCCTCACTCATTCCTCCTTTTCTCAGCCAGCCCCAGATAAGAAGGGAGCAGAAGTATTTCTCTTTGGCCACTTCTGAAACTGGAGCCACCAGAGGAGGATGTTTTCATCTCTTTCATTCTCCCAGTCAGTCTGGACGTTCACTACTCCACATCCTTAAACGTTGAGTGGGTTTGGACCTGCACCTGGCACATTAAGGTTAATAATATCATGAAAGACCTGCTCACGGTCAAACCAATGGACCCATCCTGAAAAATCTTCACCAACAGGACGAACCCGACCATAGAGGACAGAATAAAGAAGCAGGAAGGAGGGAGATGAATCCCACTTATTGACCAACGTATCTGATGTGATTCTTCACCAAGTGAGGAGACAACCACAGGACAGGTGTTTCTGTTTCTACATTTCTAAAAGAGAAGTTACGTCTTGAAGTTCAACAGAGCTAAAGACGCTTAAGGACTGAGGGTGCAGGATCAGACCTCATGGATTGACCGGTAGGTGCAGACACACAGATGTTTTCATAAAGTTAATTGGGGTCAAAGCGTGAAGGAGCTTCTCTTGACCCTCTTCGCACTGACAGGAAACACTTTAAATCCAGTTGAAGAGAGCGTCATGAAAGGTTTGAACCTCAGCGGGGGGCTGCTGGTGCTTCTGCTGCTTTGGACCTTCGTCGCTGATGGTGTCGCGAGCGCAGAACGAGGAGGAGCTGGAGGAAGAAGAAGAGGAGGCAGCGGAGGCGGTGGCGGTGGAGGAGGAGGAGGTGCGGAGAAGAGAAGGAAGTTTCATCGCATCCAACACGGCCAGTGCAGCTACACCTTCATCCTGCCGGAGCTGGACGGATGCCAGGTCGGAGGATCGCCTTCACAGACCGAGCAGTACGGCGCCTCTCGCGGCGGGGCCGGTGTCGTGCAGAGAGACTCGCCGCCGATCGACGGCGAATGGTCGGCTCAGAAACTGCAGCACCTGGAGAGCACAATGGAGAACAACACGCTGTGGTTGCAGAAGGTAAGAGACAAACTGTCTTCTTCTCTCTGTCCTCGTGTTTGGAGATCTTTGCAATATAACTTAACTCCTACGTAGAAAAAGAGAAGCAGCTACAGAAAAACATGTGCTCTGTCGACAGGACAGATGAAGGAATTCATGAATGTTTTGGTACTTTTCACGAGTAACATTCTGTCAGATTAAAAAGGTGAAGTTCAGTAGGTCTGAGACAATACACCTATCTCCTGATTCGATACTATCACGATACTTGGGTGCAGATTCAACATGTATTGCGATTTTTAAGTACTGCGATGCACTAGACCATGGGAAAAAGATGAATCATACACTTCTAGGGACTTTGATTTTCAGCATGTATGTAGTCAGAGATGTCCTGAAGTCAAATATATCAGTCATTGTCAGGAGTTATTTATTACATTTTTTATCCAGCAACCCAAAAATAAAAAAAAAAAAAGACATTTCCATCACAAATCAGTGGTATTTTCTTTTTAATTTATAAGGGACATGTAATGTTTTGTACTTCTGGTGAATATAATCCAATCAATCTTATTTCCATATATGTATTCTGTATATACAGTTCCCTTTGTTAACACTTTATTTTGAAAAGTGGACGTAGTCCCACGTGTCTACTTCCTCTAACTTCTCCAAGTCCGTCGCTAGCTCTCCCGTCAGCTCCGTTCTCTTTATACATCCATGGTCAGCTCCATCGGGGCCGTTTGAATGCATTTAACATAAATGTCAGTATATGGGTACTCTATAGCTGTAGCGACGGCCGGCTCGACCACACGTTACCGCGATACGATAACTTTTCCTGTCCGTGACAGAGTTAGCATGCAGCTTTAGCCGTGATGTCTAGCTCTGCTTTTCCTGCAATGTGTGAAAGCCAAAGTGTTTCCATCCTTTACTGGATGTGTAGTGTTTACCACGCTGGATTTAAAATGAGAGGGTGCAGGTCGTATCCACGCAGACCCTCCAACGTTTTATAATTCCTTCGGCTCGCTGCTGTTTGTTTTGGTTGACGGATACGGAACGGATATGAAGTCACGTTACTCAGACTACAACAATAAAAGCGGTAACTTCCTTCTACCTCCACATAGACTCAAATGAAGCAAATACATCGATTCTGGCATTAAAACACCTATTTCAAAATCGTAAAAAAAAAACATCCTTAAAGTTCAGTAGAAAGTGTAGCGACACACTGTGTGCATCAGTAGATACGGTGAAATCAAACTGAACATCACACAGGAGAAAGGCAGAGTGTATTAGAGTCATATATGTGACCTACATGTTGATGGATGCTCTGTCCTGGACCGTTTAACCCCTCGAGAAACTATGTGACTTAGGATTCTTTCAATGGAAATGTCATTCAGCAGCTGTGTACGCAGTATGTGTGTTGTGATTTTCTTGCTCGGTGGTTTGCAGAGCAGAGATCAAAGTTTGGGTTTATGACTCTGGATGAGTGGCAGCTGGTTTCAATCAGGAGAGAGGCAGCGAGCTCTTTCCCTCCTGTTGTCCTAACAAACTATAATTCCTCCGTCTGTGGTTTCATCAGAGCTGTGACCGTAATGAGAACCAATGTGAAACCACGTTACCTCGCATCCATCCTGCAGAACTCTGTTAATCTAGTGAACGGACGTCTGATGACTGAGGTCTCACTGTTTGTGAGTAGGAAGGATTTCACATTTTACCTACCAGCTGCCTTTTATTAAGAATCTGTTATTTTTCCACGTTTTCCTCTAATTTCTAATGTGTAGTTCCTTCTGTACCGTGATAATTGTCACTGTTATCTCCACTGTTGTCTCGTGAAGGCTGTCAGACTGACGTGTGCCTCCTATACATCAGACCGGCAACACGTCATCCAGAGTAGGCTCTCATGACCACGCCACCTTTAGGGAGAAACAAATCCCGTGTCCCTCGTAGACGATAACAGAGTAAACAGAAGAAGATAAAACATCCAAAAAATAATAGACAATTATCCAAAAGATATTAGTAAAATATGTGAAAGAAATTGCGAAAAATATCCAATAAATATCCCAAAAATGTCTAAAAAATATCCCTTTTACAGACATGCCCACTTTATGATAATCACATGCAGTTTGCCGTGTTATGATTTGAGCATATTTTTATGCTAAATGCAGTACCTGTGAGGGTTTTCTGTCATTGTTTTGTGTTGTTAATTGATTTCCAATAATAAATATATACATACATTTGCATAAAGCAGCATATTTACCCACTCCCATGTTGAGAGGATTAAATGCTTGACAAATCTCCCTTTGAGGTACATTTTGAACAGATAAAAAATTTACAATTAATTTGTGATTAATCGCGATTAAATATTTTAATCGATTGACAGCCCTACTTCTTACCTTTATCAACCACATTTTGTTGACCATTCAAGAGCACTGAAGCAGGGAAAAGGCTGAAGAGAAGCTCATCAATTTATGCTGAACATTTCTATGTAATGGCTTGGATAATTCTTTTACACTTTTTATGTAGTTTTTGTATTTTATTTTATGCTGCGTCATGCAGCAAATGTTTTCAACAACCATTACGATTTAAAGTGGCCAGATCTCATTAAGATATCATCACTAATACCTAAACAAAAACCATCCATAAATAAAAGAGGACATAATTAAAACCTGCTGCACATCTGGGTGAATAAAGCATTGCATAAAGCAGCATATTTGTCCACTCACATGTTGATAAGAGTATTAAATACTTGACAAATCTCCCTTCAAGGTACATTTTGAACAGAAAAAAATGTTGCATTTAATTTGCGATTAATCGTGATTAAATATTTTAATTGATTGACAACCCTAATATATATATATATATATATATATATACGGACCACACAGTGTCTTCCTGGCTTTACAGTTGTTGCCGTTCCTCTGTCATCATCATCTCCTGATAGCTTAAACGTTCAGTCCAGCTCCTGCTGATGTGCAGATTGAAGTGGTTTGAGTGCAGCAGGTGATGTTGATCCATGAAATCAGATTAGTGAAAGAAAACATTTTTGAAAGGAATGTGTGCGCGGGGAGTCCCCATTCATCATCATTAGAATCATTTAAACGTCGCCGCCGCCGCAGCATGAATCATGCTTCTGTTTTAGAAGTCAGAGTATGAATCATAATTCTTACAGAAGGAATGCTGAGTTAACAGCACATTTATTTAGCTTTCTAAATGTTGGGTGTTTCCACCAGAGCCCACCGTTCACCGTAGTGTTTAGAGAAGAAAAACATGCAACTTCAAGCAGGCTGGTATCCTGGAAATTTGAGAAGTAAGCAGATGTATTAAAGGAACAGTGTGTAACATTTATTGGGATCTATTAGCAGAAAGTATGTTTTCATTAGTGTGTAATCACATGATACATATATAGACTCAAACGAAGCAAATATATCGATTCTGGCATTAAAACATCTATTTCAAAATCGTAAAAAAAAAAATGCAATACATAGGTGAATCAATTTCTTTTCCACCCCTACTGGATAGAGGCACAAAGTCAGACTAGAATATGAATATCTCTCTGAATTAATGAGGAATTTAATTGACTTCAACCCTGAAAACACCTTAAACTCTCTGATGTGTTGGTGCTGTAACTTCCAGCAGAGATAAAGGAGAAGGAAACCGAGAGGAGACGTAGTTATCTTTATTCTAAATTGAATTAAAGGTCTGATGCGAGGACGCTAACAAATGTGACTGAGTCAGACAGCGATTAGATACTGACGGCTGAAGGTGAAAGGTCAAAGGTCATCTCCTTGTCTCCTGTCGGGGTGCTGCAGACCTCAGCTCTGGACTTGACCCGCGTCTCCTCTGAGGTTTAACTGTGTGGGTGGTAAACACACACACAGAGCAGCTGGATAAAAAACACTCCTGAAATAAATCAACCGTAAATCCATTTAATGCATCAATAGATGATCATCAAACTGTTAAAACAAGGAGATCTGATTGGAGGACAGTTTGTTAGAAGAGTTTTTGATCCTGTACGCAGCGTTAGAGAGGAAAATATATCAATCACTCTTGCTGGCCAAAAACCAAACGATAATACATGGGTTTACTGGAAAAGACCAAATTTCAAGAAAATTTGAGAATTAAATTCCATTTCCAGACATCTGATTTAACACAATTAGTTTTGGTTATAGTGTTTCTGTATTTTGTTCTGTTGTTTGTAGCCTTGCTGATGGCCATGTTAACATGAAATCTATTAATGAATTCCTCAATTAAATTTAGTATTTTCTGTATTTTTTTTAAAACTAGGGCTGCAAATAACGATTGTTGTGATTTTTGATTAACCTGCTGATTATTTTCTCAATCGATTAATCCTGTATAAGAGATCGGAAAATAGTGAAAAATTATAATTTCCTCATGAGAAACTAATCAGGTGTTTCCATCACAGGAACTTTCTCAGGTGACCAAGAACCTTTTGAGGAACTTAAGAACCAAACCTGCGACTCGACGAACAAGGAACTTAATTAAATTCCTGTACTATAAAAACATCAACTTTATGAGATAGTAGGAGTGTGTGTGGGGGGGGGGGGGGGTCGATTCACCTATGTATTTCAATTTTTTTTTACAATTTTGAAATAGATTTTTTAATGCCAGAATCGATATATTTGCTTCAAGTTAACTTCTGAATTGCTTCAGATTGCTTGTTTTGTCAGACCAACAGCCCAGAATATTCAGTTTACTATAAATTAAGACAAGGATAGACAGACATTTGAGAAGCTTGAATCAGAGGATATTTTACATGACTAAAATTATTAATCGTTTACCAATTGCTGATTCCTTTTCTGTAGATTCATTCATTAATCGACTACTCGTTTCAGCTCCAGTTAGTTCCAAACCAAAGCTACACGCATACGCAGGCTTTTCTTGACATAAATCCTGTTTTCTTTGTGGTCTGAACAACAAAAGTGAAATGACTAATGAGCAAAAGCAACGTTTTTCTCCAGAACCACAGCTGTCTCGTGTCTACGGTCTCATTCCCCCAACCCCCAAACTGAGACACACTAGATTCACTCCGTTCAAATTCTTCTCAATATTTGCGTTTCTCATGCGGTCACTGGCGGCAAATGTTCTCTCTCACAGCTCAGGAAGTCACAAATCAGACACTAAAGCCGGAGTCTTTGACTTTGGTCAAGCTACAGATGACGGAGCAGCTAGTGGGGTGTTAGTAATGTTGTTTCACCTCATATCCAGAGTATTAATATATATCATCATCAACTTTTGTCTATGTAAAGATATAGAGGAGTAATGTCTACCTGAGTCTATGATATCACAGCATTAGTATCATCAACAACTGTTGTTGATGTAAAGACGTGTGGTTAACACTATTAGCTCTGTCAGTACTGTTGCTGTTGTTTTCACTGCTAGCACTGTTAGCACCGTTACCTGCATGCCGCTAGTTTAGCCATTGCCTTGTTGAGAGCCGTGCAGAGGCAATAGAAATACTCCCAATCTTGCCTTTAGTTATAGACGGTACCATGACATCACCATGACGTCAGCCATTGGTTTGTGGACTGCCATTTTGAAGCCTTGAGTTAGGCATTTTGGCCGTGGCTGTCTTGTTTTTTTTAACCGTGGTTTATGGCTGTCGCCATCTTGGTTTTTGCCGTCTCCATCTTGGTTTTTGGACGTCTTCATCTTGGTTTTTGGTCGTCACCATCTTAGTTTTTGACCATCATATCTTGGTATCTGGCTGTCACCATCTTGGTCTTGGCCGTCTCCATCTTGGTTTTTGGACGTCTTCATCTTGGTTTTTGGTCGTCACCATCTTAGTTTTTGACCATCATATCTTGGTATCTGGCTGTCACCATCTTGGTCTTGGCCGTCTCCATCTTGGTTTTTGGACGTCTTCATCTTGGTTTTGGCCGTCTCCATCTTGGTTTTTGGACGTCTTCATCTTGGTTTTTGGCGGTCGCCATCTTGGTTTTTGGACATCTTCATCTTGGTTTTTGGCCGTCTCCATCTTGGTTTTTGGACGTCTTCATCTTGGTTTTGGCCGTCTCCATCTTGGTTTTTGGACGTCTTCATCTTGGTTTTTGGCGGTCGCCATCTTGGTTTTTGGACATCTTCATCTTGGTTTTTGGCCGTCTCCATCTTGGTTTTTGGACATCTTCATCTTGGTTTTTGGCCGTCGCCATCTTGGTATCTGGCTGTCACCATCTTGGTCTTGGCCGTCTCCATCTTGGTTTTTGGACGTCTTCATCTTGGTTTTTGGCCGTCGCCATCTTGGTTTTTGGACATCTTCATCTTGGTTTTTGGCCGTCTCCATCTTGGTTTTTGGACGTCTTCATCTTGGTTTTTGGCCGTCGCCATCTTGGTTTTTGGACGTCTTCATCTTGGTTTTTGGCTGTCTCCATCTTGGTTTTTGGACGTCTTCATCTTGGTTTTTGGACGTCTTCATCTTGGTTTTTGGCCGTCGCCATCTTGGTTTTTGGACGTCTTCATCTTGGTTTTTGGCTGTCTCCATCTTGGTTTTTGGACGTCTTCATCTTGGTTTTTGGACGTCTTCATCTTGGTTTTTGGCCGTCACCATCTTAGTTTTTGACCATCATATCTTGGTATCTGGCTGTCACTATCTTGGTCTTGGCTGTCTCCATCTTGGTTTTTGGACGTCTTCATTTTGGTTTTTGGCCATCACCATCACAGCAATATAAAATAGATATTAAAGAGGGAATTATGACCTGTTTAACTTCCTAACACCAGCTCCAAGCAGCTTAGAATTTTTCATCTCTATATAATTTTTAATCAAAGTAAATGTTTAAATAAAAATACAAGAATTTATTTCCTAATCATTTGAATTGTGTTTTTATGTAAATAATAATCAATAACAAAGTAAAAGAATAACATTTACAATATTTGACGGTTTACACTGACTTAGGAACAGTTTACATTTTTCAGGACAGTGGTGAAAAAAGTTAGTCCGGAGCCTTGTATGCAGCTGCTATAACCAAATAAAAGCAAAACAAATATCGGAAAACTCGTGCTACAATTTTGTGGCCTTTGCTACAAAACTTTCAGCCTCTGTAGAAACTGTTTAGTAAGCCCAGTTGAAAGTGTAACGTTTCAGTCATTTGTCGGTGTCAGCGTGGCCTCTGCAGCGGTTTGGTGGTTTTCCAGAGAGTCGGTCTGTAAACAGCAGTAAGTGAGGTAGTTAACATGGAGCTTGTTTAGTTTTCTGCCAAATGACTGACTTCAAATGGAGCCGAGACTGAGGGAGAGACAGGAAAACCTCTACGGTCAGATCACAGCCCGGCTATCAGCCGCTGCTTGCGCTGCGATACGACGTTTGATGTGCTCAGAGGTTATTGTGATGATAACCTGCAGAACGAAACACAGTAGCAGCTTACAGCAATCTGACGGGACCAGAAGAAAGAGAGAGACGACAGATTTTAATTTAAGATATACTCTAGTATCTTACAGCAATCTGACGGGACCAGAAGAAAGAGAGAGACGACATATTGTAATTTAAGATATACTGCAGCAGCAGCTTCTGGTTTGTCCTGTATGAGTGTAAAATAACATTTATGAAGAAATAAAGTCACAGTTTGAAGACAAATGTCAGTTGAAAGCAGAACAGTCTGCAGTTTGTGGTATTTATTGTATTGAGGAAATATCATCATAAATTTAAATGATTTCATATGGGCCTTGTTGTGAGCATGTTTATGATTATAATTTAACTACGCGGGACAAAATGTTTTACAGCTCTCACATCACAGGAGAGTGAAAAGAAAGAATACTGAGCTTTTCAAATGAGGGAAAGATTACAATTCAGTTAAAAGGCCTTTTTATACAGATGTTCAATTCACTAAAACAATCTTTTCCAAACATTTTAGCAAGGATCCACACCTCCAAAACAATATTACATTTTCATTAAATGAAGCCCAAATGTTGGCGCGAGGTAATAACATAGATTAGGATCATAACGTGGACTTAACGGCTCTACCAATCACTAATTTATAAATTAACAATAACTGTAAAATCTAATAAAGTCTTTAGAAACACAGTGATTGGCTCTCCTTTGGTTGTTGCTTGCATTGCGTCAGAGGACGTTTACATAAAGTTGAGCTTTTCTCGACTTTGCCCCGTGTTTGTGTGACTTTAACGTTACTCTGCTGAATGCTAAAATGTGATAAACGTTTGGTAACCAGTTAGCCTTAAAACATGAACTTAATTAATAGAGTAATAAGAAACTACACTGAGAGTATCTGCAGATCCAGCATGACTTCAGTCTGGAGAGAAACACTTGGTCTGTGCTCCATCATGCTTTACAGCCTCACATCAGCCAGCTGTGAGCAGACCCCACTGACAGCACTAATAACAGCCTAATGACGGCCATTATCAGCCTCCTTCAGTCCAAACAAAGACAATTCAGCTGCAACTGCCTTGTTAAAAGTACATAAAAACCAGGAAAACTGAACAAAAGTATACTAGTTTCAGTTTCAAAAATCTTCAGAAATCAAAATGATTGGCATTCAATTTGTGGCGTTATCTCTTCTTGGTGCTTTTAGTAATAGTTGTGCATTTTGTGATAAAAAGCAACAAATTTGTCACAGATGTGGGTTTATTTGTTATGAAAAGATAAACACTCACCGGCCACTTTATTAGGTACAAGGTGTACCTAATAAAGTGGCCGGTGCTAGTACCGGGTGGTCTTCTGCTGCTGTAGTCCATCTGCTTCAAGGTTGGACGTGTTGTGCGTTCAGAGATGTGGTTGTTTGAGTTACTGTTGCCTTTCTATCATCTCGAACCACTCTGCCCATTCTCCTCTGACCTGTGACATCAACAAGGCATTTTCGTCCACACAACTGCCTCACTGGATATTTTCCCCTATTTCGGACCATTCTCTGTAAACCCTAGAGATGGTTGTGCGTGAAAATCCCAGTAGATCAGCAGTTTTGAAATACTCAGACCAGCCCGTCTGGCACCAACAACCATGCCACGTTCAAAGTCACTTAAATCCCCTTTCTTCCCCATTCTGATGCTCGGTTTGAACTTCAGCAAGTCGTCTTCACCACGTCTAGATGCCTAAATGCATTGAGTTACTGCCATGTGATTGGCTGATTAGCTATTTGTGTTAACAAGCAATTGAACAGGTGTGCCTAATAAAGTGGCCGGTGAGTGTAGATATCGGGAGCGCTGCCAATTTGGCCCTGGGGGGCCATTAGCGACCACAACAAATACACCGTTGACAGAGTTATCGCTGGTTAAAATTCAGGATTGACAGTAACTTCTAGTCACAGGTTGCATATTGGTTGTCATTCTATCATGAAGGCAAGAGGATGAAGTTTGACCCTGAAGTGACCTTCATGCTCCTTTTATTTGGTTTTGTTTTGCATTTTTCTCAAGTTAACAGCTTTTAAAAAGTACCCTCAAAAAATAAAGAGGTAATAAAAACCTGTCTGTGATCTTCTGACATCCGATCTAACCAGCTTGAACACACCTTGGAAATCATCAGGAGTCATAAAATCTGCAACAAATAGGAATATTTAGCACCTATGTGGCACCCATTTTGAAAAATGGCTTAACCTGCAGCAGTTAAACAGGTTATCGGTAGTCAGGTGGAGTTGTTGATGGGACTGAGGATTCACCGGACCAGAACCACATACTTCTGCTCGCTCACTTCCCCTTCACACACGAGCAGATCCGTTTCCTCGGCAGAAAACCCCTCTCTTCTCTTATTTGCTGAATCCGCCTTTTAAATAGCGATGCGCCCGGTGTCTTTTAAAGGGAATGGGAGATGATAATCTATGATTATTTAAGAGACTAAATACAACCCCTTTGCTCCTTGCGCCTTACTTTGTGCTCAGATTATGTGCCGCTTAACTAGCAAAAGTGGAGTTGGACACACCCTAAATAACCTTTAGACCATGAGCTATCATTCATCATTTAGCCTTTGTTGAATAGTTTCCACCCTTGTCTGTCTTGGGCCATCTTCTCCAGCTGTTTCCACATCAGTTCCTTCTTTTTGAACTCTTGTTCCGTGCTCCTTCTCCAGGTGTTTCTGGGTCTTCCTCTCCCCCGTTTGCCTTTTGGGTTCCATATCAATGCCTGCTCGGTTATTGCCGTTTTATTTCTCAGAGTGTGTCCAATCCAGCTCCCCTTTCTCCTTTTCAGCTGTACTTCTATTGTCTCTTGTTTGGTGCGTTCCCACAGGTTGATGTTGCTGATGGTGGTTGGCCAGTAGATCCCAAGGATGCGTCTTAGACAGAGATTAGTGAAAGTCTGCAGCTCGTTGATGATGTTAGTGGTGGTCTTCCAGGTTTCTGATCCATACAGCAGTGCTGTTTTAACGTTGGAGTTGAAGATTTTGAGCTCGGTGTTTAGTGAAATGTTTTTGGATTTCCAGATTTTGTTCAGTATGTTGAATGCTGTTCTTGCTTTTCTGATTCTTGATTTCACGTCCTCCTCTGTTCCACCACCCAGAGCTATAACACTTCCTAGATATGTGAATTTGTCGACCTCTTCCAGTGGCTGGTCCCCCGACTGTTATAGGATTCATGCTTTTGCTGTTGATCCGCATGATTTTGGTTTTTGATCCATTTATTTTGAGTCCAACCATGAGCTACAGATCAGTTAAATAGGGCCCTCACTCCCTGAAGTCTGAGTTAACTGTTTACAGGTTTTTGGGTCTGGGATTCTATCTGAGTTTATTCCTGTGATGGGAACGGTTGTGAATGATTATTGAGGATTGGAGGCCGTGATGGGAACGTTTGGGAATGTTTTTTTACCGCAGCAGGCAGTTTTATAGTTTGATGGAGATCTGCAGGGAGTGTGTTTGGGTGTCTCATGAACCCGTCTGACTGCTGAGGAGCTGCTGGTTCGTGATCTGATAATGTAAAGACCAGAGTCTCATGTGCTTCTGTTACACTCTGCAGCTTTACTCTAGTTCAGCATCTGTAACATTAACCAAAGAAAAACACAAACCCTCCAAACAGAAGACTTCATGAGATCATTTCTGTTTTTCTGTTTCATTTTATTGGATTTTTATGAGATGAAAATAGGATTAGAAAGAACACTGAACACAATAACACGAGATCCATGAAAATGATGAGGAAGCTATTAAAGTAGAAATTGAAAACATGAAAAGCAGAACTAATACAGGAAGTGGAATCACAGGGGAAGTGTCTGTGGTCGTGAGTGGGAGAGAGTGTGTTTCTGTTTGTGTGTATATATATATATATACACATATATATATATATATCCATGTGAATGTGTGAAGTCAAATGTAATTTAAGACGTCCATACATGGTTATGAGGTAAATTAATCAAATCACATTCGTCAAAAACTGTTCTTCACCGCAGGAACAGTTTTGTTTTATTCCAGTCTTAAAGTGAGATCACTATGTCACTATTATTTATAACCTTTCAGGCCAACCTGGTTAAGTTTTTCCCAACAGAGTCACAGACATCAGTGTTTATATGTTGACTTATGAAGCTTTTGGCGACAAATTGGTTAAGCTGTTACCAGGTTTAACCCAGAAAGATTTGGTAAATATAGGTGATGTATCTCAACGGGCTGATGCTCAAATCTAAAAGGTTAAAGAACAAACTAACATCCTGTAATGTGTCTCAGTGAGGTGTTATTCCACCACCACCACAACAGCTTCTTGTCTTCTCCAAGTCTTTGCAGTCTATTGGAGCGATGAGCGCCATCCGTCCTGAAGATATCCCCTCGTTTCATGTTGCGATGATGATGATGATGATGATGTTGGAGAGCGCTGTTTAACGCGCTGCTCCAAAATGTCCCATATGTGTTCAGTTGGGTTGAGATCTGGTTGCTGTAAAGGCCATTTTCATACTCAAGGAACCATTCAGACACTTCTTGTGTTCTCTATGGCTTTAACTGGCCTGTAAAGATGAAACCAGTTTAATGGAGTTTCTTTTTAGTGGGAGCCAGGTCGTCCGTCTGCATCACTGCAGCTGATTACTGGAATGTTATCAACACTGAGAGCAGAGAGAAAGAGTCAGCTGTTTAGCACATTATTTTTCCTTTTTTAAGATGACTGTTTGGCTTTTTTTTTGCCTTTATTTGACAGTTGATAGTGAAGAGACACAAAAAAAAAAATCCCGGCTGGAATTGTACCAGCGATGTTGTGTTTATGTGACATGGGCTGTAACCATTGGGCTACCGAGGTGCTCCAGAAAATAGTATTTTTTTGGAGATAGAAGATTTTAATTTCGCAGAGACAATAAAAAAAATCTGTAAAAACTGATAATTCTTTCTTAACCCCCTGAGACGCTTTCAGAGGCTGTAGCAGGTTCAGTTTTAGAGCTACAACGTACAGATATCATAGAAAACCTGAGAAATCCACTGGTACCAACCAATAGTAAATAACGCTCCAAAGTTAGGTCAAATTTTAACGAGGAAATAATGTCATGGCCATTTTCAAAGGGGTGCCTTGACCTCTGACTTCCAGATATGTGAATGAAAATGGGTTCTATGGGTACCCACGAGTCTCCCCTTTACAAACATGCCCACTTTATGATAATCACATGCAGTAGTTTTTTTCATGCAGTATAAATGTGTTATTGTCTCCTATTCTAAAAGGGTGTGTTTGAATATTTCTGCATACTGGGGTCCCTAAACAGTCCTGAATCACATAAATTGTGTCTCACTGTAAAGCTGAGACTCTTGTGGATCCAATGAGCCCAACTGTATTCATATATGAAGATGTTAGTCCCCATAGGAGACATTTCATTGACCTCACTGTATAAATGACCTGTGGTGACCTCTAGGATAATCACAGCCTCATGAAACTTTACAGCCACAAACTAGAGACCTAGAGCATTCAGAGGATGGATGGCTTTCCTAGCTAGATTGACAATAAGGGGGTTTCTGAGCAGTTTACACAACAGAAGTAATCGCCATCCAATCACCGAAAAAAATGCAATTCTTGCAGAAGTCTCCAAATGTCAAAGGTTTTTGATCCCAAATCACAGCCTGGCTTTTTCTATGGTGTTCCTCAAGGTCTTGGTGTCTTAGTGTGGTATATTGGAGGGAGTATTGATAATTTCTATCAATTCTCCAGTGGTAAAAAAATGGTTGAATTTAGCACCAAATCTGTGTAACAAATGGTATCAACTTATGAGACGTTATAGAGCATGGGGATGACCATCATATACTTCTATCATAATGTTCTAAACCCTTAAACGCTCTCACAATTTTAGAACAACTTGACAGACAGTGCTGAGCTGCATCTCAAATGAATCTTCATGTTTCCAGCTTTCAGATGATGTACACCACTTCTATGTGACATCTACTGTTGACCTGCTATCTCCCCCTAAAGACCCCCCGTACCCTCCTAAAAAAGACTAAAACGGCTCTATTGTGGGTCTCAGAGGGTTAATAAGGGAAGGATCTTTAAACAGCCAGAATCAACAGGAGGAATTATTACAACCCTGGTTCAATGTTCATATGAGCGCCTGACTGTTGTTTTAAGATACACTTTGAAAGATAGTGAACCAGTCCTTTAATTACTAATGTGCTCTTGATTCAAAGCTGCTCTTTATAGTTTGGTTCTCCCTCGTGTAACTGTTTCTAAATATTTTTGGGACCTAAACGAGGTTCTGATTTAAATTGTTCACTTTAAGTGGATAAAGAATCTCTCTGTTGCCAAGTCAAACAAGTCTATGATGTGATTTAATGAGTGAGAGCAGTACGAAGGGTGAAAGTGATTTGATCTGATTTGATGCCGCAGGCCAAATACGTGTTTAACTGAGTGAAAATCAATCACTACTTGTAGTAGTGCACCAATAAAACACCGTCAAACACAAACACACGGCCAGATCTCTAGATGCATGTTGATATTTCATCACTGTGTTTGTGTTCCTGCAGTAATACAACAGTAATACAGTACGTGCTGTTTGTGTTTGTAATGATTATTCATGTTGTCATCGGGCGCTCAGGCTGCTGCCATTAATTCAGTCCACTTAGTGCTACGTGCTGTATGACGACTCAGCAAGCTCTGTTTTTATTCAGCTTTCATTACCACCAATTATATCAACAGTAGATGATGATATAAAACAAGATAACATTTTATCGACTCCCCCGAGGCATCCTGGGAGATTACAGCAGAGGTGGAGGCTGGTGAGTACAGAGTTACTCAAGGCTGTAAATTAAAATAGAAGAACAGAAGAAGTGATCTAACCAGACCTCTCTGGCCTGCTGTTCATCTCTCAACGCTTTCATTGGCAACACCCGCCCTGCCTCCATGCTAGCACGAGGTACTGCTAACCCGAATTGTTCAGGTCCTGTTCCCTGACCAATGGGCCATCCTGACCTTAACCACGCGAGGTCAGTGCCTAAACTCAACCCGCTACACAGGGCGGATCTCTGCCAAGAAAAGTAGAGGGATCCATAATTACACCTCCAGGCTACATTAGCTGCTACCAGCATAACACACCGGAATCTCTGACACAACCAAACATACGTATATTAATAAGAAGTGAAAGTCAATAGTTCGTTCCGTTGCAACATCAGCTCCCAGCAGCAGAGCTACACTTCCACCATTTTGGACTTGAAGCGACTACCAGACGCCAGTAAAACGTGCGACTACAAAGAGGTGTACAAAAGTACTTCCCATTTATTTGCTTCCCAGAGGAGCATAAAGTGAGCGATGGACATAAATGGAAGTTATAAAAATCCAGCACACAGATTTTGAGATCAATCTCAAACTTTTTCATGTCAAGGATCCAAAATGGAGTCCAGTAGACCACAGACCATGGATGTAGAAGAGGGTCCAGTAGACCACAGACCATGGATGTAGAAGAGGGTCCAATAGACCACAGACCATGGATGTAGAAGAGGGTCCAATAGATCACAGACCATGGATGTAGAAGAGGGTCCAACAGACCACAGACCATGGATGTAGAAGAGGGTCCAATAGATCACAGACCATGGATGTAGAAGAGGTTCCAATAGATCACAGACCATGGATGTAGAAGAGGTTGTGTCTTGTGCTTTTGCCCTGCGTGTTAGTAAATAACCTACAACTAAATTCTGTGGCCAAGACCAGGGAGATGGTGATCAACTTCAGAAGGAAGAGGACGGTTTCATAACCCAGAAGAATGAATGGAATAAAAAGGACGATGGATGGGTTCCAAATCTCATTCTTTCTCTTTTTACTTTTAATACAGCTGCCCTTACAAAGTATACGTACTGTTGCATGCAGTTTGTATACTATTGTGACATACTACGACCTCATCATTAACATTGCGTCTTGAACTTTAACCCTCCCGCTCCGCTGTGCAGAGGATTGTGGGTCAGAATTGCCAGATCAGCATGTTGGCTTCATACTGCAGAATGTGACCGGATGTAGTAGGACCTCCTGGTATTTTTGGCATACTGCATTTGTCATACTATGTATTGGGACACACTAAATCTTTTTCTAGCAGACTAAATATGGTAGTATTGGTTCTGCTTTATGGATTTTGGTACTTTAGACCAACAGTTTTATAGCAGTACAAAGCTAAATCTTAGGGGTACTCTATTAAGTATCCTGTCTGAGTGTTGGCCTCGGTAAGTCGGCTAATAAAGAAAGAACACAGTGTGAACTAGAGGCCTGACATTAATCACTTAAACCGGGACACAGCAGCCTAATTCACATGTTGTGTGTGTGCATGTATGTTTGAATGGTTGTGAACATGTGTGGGTGTAGAATAGAATAATGAAAACTAGCTCTCAGCAGCTGTGGTATGAACCAGCCACACTCATGTTGCTCTCAGTTTGAATACATCGTACACACACACACACACACACACTCGGTGGGATTGGCTAACCATTATTTTGCCATTACTCGGTTTTCTCAGGCGGTCTGCTGATAAACATTCGCTGTCTTCACCTCTCTGATCCAAAGAAAATGTTAAGTGGAGTTGACAGTGCAGGAGGGGAACAGCAAATAACACACTTTATCACATGTAAATATACTTTAGTAAGGTTGTCAAGACAACAAACAAGATGTTCAGTAGATTATGGGGAAGTTTGGATCTCTATATTTCAAACATTAAACACAGAAAAGTAGGTGTTGGTTGATGCTAAAGTGGATAAAGTGGTGTAATGCTTCCAGGAACAGGCGTTACATGTGTGACTCTAATCAGAGTTTAATCTGAGACAAACCACCCAGTTAAACAGGGCTGTGTGTTTATTCCTGTACAGACTCTATAGAGACTCTTTGGGTTTACCATCCTTTACTTTGATGTGTTCCCACCACATTCAATGACATCATTCATGTTGTTTCAGAGGAACCTGGACGTGCCTCAGTGGTCTGATACTGTATAATATATATTTTAGGGGTGTAGCGATACGTTTTTACAACAATACGATACTATTTCCATGGTGCCGATACGATTGAAGGACGATATTTGGCTCATCTAAAGCGATACGATACAATTCAATGATTTGAAATCGATACAGCAACTTTTTTGCCAACAATTCAATCAGTGGGACTGTGAAATAAAAATCTGATATTGGACCGTGCAGGTCAGGATTACTCAAAGTTTTTATTGTAAGGGAATCAGGGATAAATTAATTATGGATATAAACAAGTAAACACAATGATTAATGGCAAATACATACAGCTTTTATTTGAAAATAATAAAAAATGCAACTTCAGGACCTGCTGATTCAGTTCTCAAGATACAAGGCAGTGCAATATTAAACAAAAAATATAATAAACCAACTTCTATTCAAGTTAAATGAACAGTAGTTTAACCTGCTCCTACTTTTTTCAGTTTCAATATAAATGGTAGATCAATAATACAGAGAGCAACCGCTTATAGTGATCAAACAGCTTGGGACAGAATCATTCCTACAAACGCTGTTTAAATAATCTGCTTATAGTTATCAAGTAGTCCACCTACAGTGTTCATTTGGGGTCTTTTCCTACATGAAAACATACGGAAAAACATTTTAAAACTATGTTTTTTAACTATTTCTGTTTTGTTTTTTACTTTACTCCCGTGATAATTTGCCTCGCCGACCGTCTGCTTCCCGGCTGGATACGTGAGGCAGCTGATGCTGCGTGCATATTGATATCATGACAGGGAAAGGAAAGTAATTTTCTCTGAATGAAAAAACAACAGTGCACGGGGAAAGCACCTGTAGGTGAAGCCGCCCGCGTCAAGTGATTGATAGCTCCTGCACACGTAATGCCCCCAAAATGAAACTCCGTAGACCGGCTCCTCGGCACCGCAGCTCCAGCAGCTCATGCAGAACCGGTGCCCATCTCACTCGGCGCCGTTACTGGGTGAGAGAGCGAGGAGTCCAGTGCGTGTCTGGAGTGAACCGCAGTAACGTTTAACATTTCTTTACTAATAAATTTAACAGAGCATTTAATCTCTGTAGATGTGCAGTATATACAACAAGTGACAGTACAAGCTCCAAACCTTGAGTCAACAATATGCAGAGGACCTCGCTTCCTAAATAAAGTAATCTTTTAATTTCTGAAAAAATATTCCAGAAAAAGCTTGACAGTGGAGGTTTCAGCATGTTGAAGAGCAGCTGTTTAGACTTCAGTATGTTCAGCAGATGAGTCCAGTTACTCAGATTTTATTCAGGTTTTACTGAGGTGGCATTGCTTCTTATTTCTGTGTATTTTCAGTCCTTCGGCCCTCTTGTTTGTTTATGTGAGCCTGAGAGAGGAATCTCTCCTCTTGGCCCGCCGCTGCTCTTTCCCTCTGAGCAGCCGGGTCAAAGCACTCAGGCTCAGTTTGGGGGAAGCCAGCACCATCTGAATTGCAAAGAAAACAGAAAAATCCACTTCGGGCTCAGTCCGAACTTTATGATAACACGTAATTAATCGGCTGGAATCTGCTGGCGCAATCAAATGTAGCCTTAACCCCGCACCTCCATGTAATTACCAGTTAAGGATGGAGAATATGAAGTGTGTTTTTGGGGGGGAAATTGTTTTACTCCACATGAACAAACAACTGAGAGGAAGTTGTTTACAGCACGTCTGTCTGTTAGTCTGTCTGTATGAAGTTCATACAGACAGACTAACCTCTCCACAGCGTTCATACTATGAACTGTGGAGAGGTTAGTCTGTTCATACTATGAACTGTGGAGAGGTTAGTCTGTCTGTGTCTCAGGAGAGGTCCAGTCTGGACGTTAGTGTCAGCATCAAGTGGATGGTCCCTGCAGGCTAAAAGGGTCAGTTCACCCAAATCCCAAAATTACATCTATTTGGTCTTTTTGGCGTTTAATTCTCACCTGAACCCCCGCAGCGTCGCCTACCTGGACCTGGGTGCTGTAATCCAAACCGTGCACTGATGGCTCAGAGCTCAGCGTTGGTTTCACTCCATGTCGGTTACCATAGAAACGCAGATAGAAAATAAAACCAAAATACTTCTGCAGCTCGCTAACTTTCTTTCTCTTCTTCCACCTTCTGCCCTCTGAAAGGCTCGTGTCAGATAAGACCTGCCCCTCTTGACGTTCAGCAACCAATCAGCAAGACAAATGACCATGTGACCATGACAACGGTAGATTAATGACTTCTCTATCTCCTCTGGAGGACAGATGGGCCCTGAAATCTAAATCCCTGCAGCCTCACCTGAAACGTTCTTCATGCTGGGCGTCATAAATAAATTGGTTCCTGTTTTAACATCCAGAGTCCGGTGTTGAACGTAAGCATTTAAAAACACACAGCAACTCCCAAACTGTGTGTAAATCTGCTGCTTCTCCTCAACATGGAGAGTTTTATGGCCTTCAGTTACACAGAACAGCTTCCGTTAAACAAATAGTGAACGTACACGGACAGCTCTGGAGAATGTGGACTACCGTCAGCGAGGTCTGGACCTCACAAGATTAGACGTCAACAAGATTTACTGTAAAATACCATAAAAATAAAAGTACACATAACGTGAAGCTCTGAATGAGAACATCTGTGAGACTCAGAGTTTGTCTGATTCTGATCTCAGTTGGTAGTTTTATTATTTTAATGACACAGCAGGAGTTCTTCACAACAAAACAGCTTTACTCTCCTATCCTTCTCTCTCAGTGTAAAACATTGCAGTTGTAATTTATTGTAACTAGAGGAAGTAGACACGTGGGACTACGTCCGGTTTTCAAAATAAGGTGTTAACAAAGGGAACTGTATACAGACATAGGCAAAATCGTTGGTACCCTTCCGTTAAAGAAAGAAAAACCAACAATGGTCACTGAAATAACTTGAAACTGACAAAAGTAATAATAAATAAAAATTCACTGAAAATTAACTAATGAAAATCAGATATTGTTTTTGAATTGTGGTTCAGCAGAATCATTTAAAAAAACAAACTAATGAAACTGGCCTAGACAAAAATGATGGTACCCTTAACTTAATATTTTGTTGCACAACCTTTTGAGGCAATCACTGCAATCAAGTGATTTCTGTAACTCTCAATGAGACTTCTGCACCTGTCGACAGGTATGTTGGCCCACTCCTCGTGAGCAAACTGCTCCAGCTGTCTCAGGTTTGAAGGGTGCCTTCTCCAGACTGCATGTTTCAGCTCCTTCCACAGATGTTCAATAGGATTTAGATCAGGGCTCATAGAAGGCCACTTCAGAATAGTCCAATGTTTAGTTCTTAGTCATTCTTGGGTGTTTTTAGCTGTGTTTTGGGTCATTATCCTGTTTGAGGACCCATGACCTGCAACTGAGACCAAGCTTTCTGACACTGGGCAGCACATTTCGCTCCAGAATGCCTTGATAGTCTTGAGATTTCATTGCACCCTGCACAGATTCAAGACACCCTGTGCCAGATGCAGCAAAGCAGCCCCATAACATAACCTAGTCTCCTCCATGTTTCACATTAGGTACAGTGTTCTTTTCTTTGGATGCTTCATTTTTGCGTCTGTGAACATAGAGCTGATGTGACTTGCCAAAAAGCTCCAGTTTTGTCTCATCTGTCCAAAGGACATTCTCCCAGAAGCTTTGTGGCTTGTCAATATGCATTTTGGAAAATTCCAGTCTCGCTTTTTTATGATTTGGTGTCCTCCTCGGTTGTCTTCCATTAAGTCCACTTTGGCTCAAACAGTGACGGATGGTGCGATCTGACACTGATGTACCTTGACCTTGGAGTTCACCTCTAATCTCTTTGGAAGTTGTTCTGGGCTCTTTGGTTACCATTCGTATTATCCGTCTCTTCAATATGTCATCAATTTTCCCCTTGCGGCCATGTCCAGGGAGGTTGGCTACAGTCCCATGGACCTTAAACTTCTGAATAATATGTGCAGCTGTAGTCACAGGAACATCAAGCTGCTTGGAGATGGTCTTATAGCCTTTACCTTTAACATGAAGGTCTATCATTGTCTTTCTGATCTCCTGAGACAACTCTCTCCTTAGCTTTCTGTGGTCCATGTTCAGTGTGGTACACACCATGATACCAAACAGCACAGTGACTACTTTTCACCCTTTAAATAGGCAGACTGACTGATTACAAGTTTGAAGACACCTGTGATGCTATTTACAGGACACACCTTAGTTTAATATGTCCCTATGGTCACATTATTTTACATCTTTTCTAGGGGTACCATCATTTTTTGTCCAGGTCAGTTTCATTAGTTTGTTTTTTAAAATGATTCTGTTGAACCACAATTCAAAAACAATATCTGATTTTCATTAGTTCATTTTCAGTAAATCTTTATTTATTGTTACTTTTGTCAGTTTCAAGTTATTTCAGTGACAATTGTGGGTTTTTCTCTCTTTAACGGAAGGGTACCAACAACTTTGCCTACGTCTGTATGTATGACAAACAACAAAATAATGTCCAGATTAATAGATAACGAAAATCATTAGTTGCAGCCCTGAACTATTCAGCAGCTAACCTGAAAACCAAGAGAATTAAAATATAAACTAACATGCCAGCCGTTCTATGGGTACCCACGAGTCTCCCCTTTACAGACATGCCCACTTTATGATAATCACATGCAGTTTTGGGGCAAGTCATAGTCAAGTCAGCACACTGACACACTGACAGCTGTTGTTGCCTGTTGGGCTGCAGTTTGTCATGTCCTGATTTGAGCATATTTTTGCAGTACCTGTGAGGGTTTCTGGACAATATATCCAATTTTTTGTGTTGTTAATTGATTTCCAATAATAAATATATACATACATTTGCATAAAGCAGCATATTTGTCCACACCCATGTTGATAAGAGTATTAAATACTTGACAAATCTCCCTTTAAGGTACATTTTGAACAGATAAATGTTTAATTTAAATGATTAATCATGATTAAATATTTTAATCGACCGACAACCCTAAAAAGTACATTTTACATGCTCGCTTGCTGTACCGTAGCTTCAACATGTAGACAACATTACATGCATTTCTGCATTATGTGTTCTTTGCACCTTTGTTTATTCTGAGCTTTTAGTCATCAGGTAGGTCAGCGTCGGCGGTGCGTTCAGGTTCGATGTGTTTTAGGTGTTTAGGAGACACAGAAGAAGAACTGTGTAGTTAGCATGAGCAAAAATAGCTGCCAAGATAATGGTAAAAAGATGACTCAGATTACTACTTTGACTTAAAGTCTGACCTGCTCTGGGGCCCTGAGCCAGACTTTGAGACCCGACACATCACATGACAGATAGCCAAGAGGAGGAAACGGAGAGAGGGAGGCTGTAAGTGAGATTTATCTCCCGTTCAAAAGGCCACCGAATCAGTTAGTGGAGCAGACAGACTGATATCAGCTGGACGGTGTGTGTGTGTGTGTGTGTGTGTGTGTGTGTGTGCGCGTGTGCGTGTGCGTGTGCGTGTGCGTGTGTGTGTGTGTGTGTGTGTGTGTGTGTGTGTGTGTGTGTGTGCGTGCGCGCGTGCGTCAGATGGAGACAATGACACACTGACTGGTGGTTTCATTTTGTTTTCTAATCCCAGTTTAAAGAGTCATTCATCACTGCAGCTGTGAGGAGGCAGAGTGGAGATTTCAGTTACCATAGAAGTTGACACGCCGAGGGGGCAAAGGGAGGACAGACTGATAGAGGGGTAGAGATGAGGAAGAGGAGGAGGAAGTAAAGAAAATACTGTGGAGAGAGGATGGATGGAGAGAAAAAGTAGAGCAGTAAGAAGTGAAGGAGTGTAAAGATCGTGGTGAGATATTAGATGAATAACAGATGAAAGGAGGAAGACGAGGAGGAGGAGAGAGGGGGAGTAAAAGAGGGAGAGATTCCCAGTGCCTCGTGGCCGAGAGCCAAACTGAGCACAACCACACTCTTCTTCTCTTCTTCTTCTTTCTCATTCTTCTCTCACAGACACTTATGTACAGCAAATACACAAAGTCAAACACACATAGCCTGGCGTGAGGCCACTGAGGGCTCAAACATCCCTCTTCATCTCCTCATCGGCCCTGTTCTCTCTCCCCCTCCTCCTCCTCCTCCTCCTCAGCTCTGTGGGGACAGCAGGTTGTCTAAACTGATGTATGAAAGTCCTCTTTTTACACCTTATAGACAGTCGGAGATGGATTTAGGTTTTTGAAATCATAGTTTGACGATGAAGAGAAGCAAGAGGAAGAGGACATGAGACAAATGTCCTGGACCAGATTCAAACCCGGGACTTTGTAGTTAAGATAAAATGAGATAGTAGGGGTGTAACGATACGTTTTTACAACGATACGATGCGATTTCCATGGTTCCGATACGATTCAAGGACGATATTTGGCTCATCTAAAGCAATACGATACGATTCGAATCGATACAGTAACTTTTTTTGCCAATTCACCATCTCAGTTTTTGGCAGTCGCCATCTTGGTTTTTGGCCGTATAATATTGCAAATACAATATTAGTCAAAATATTTGCAATTAAATATTTTTAAAAATGAATGGAGCTGACTGCTTTTTAACATCTTTGGAGTGTTGAAATGATATTACAGTTTGTCTCTCTCGCCTCAACAAAGAAATGAAAGCGTCTGTTAAACATCATTCTGTCGTATTATAATTTTCTTATGAATGAAAGAAATCATGAAACAGGTGAAAGAGCAGAGAAACATCTTTTATTGTTCTACAGAGTCTCTCTTCATCTCTTTCCTCTTCACTGAGAACCCAAACATCTACGACCACAATCACTTCTTCTTCCTGTTTTACCACCGCGCTGTCTGTCATCCCGTCAGTGACGAGTGGCGTTCATCCAGCACCATCTGTTCAAACACGCTGACAGTAATACTTCATAAAACACCGGCTTTATTTATTGTCATAGTGAATAGATTAGGACATACAGGTAATGTTACAGACTTGTACAGTGACTGTAGATATACGTTCATTTATTTATCCTACACCTCTCCTGCAGCCATCACAGCCTCTTCTCAAATATAATCCAGTCAAACTATTTCTCTGTCTGCATTCTTTTACTGGTTTTTAAACCTTCTTTTTTTACATATAAGAGCAGTAACCTCCTGTTGGACATTTTCATACGTTTATCTGAACCAGACGATCTGACAGCAGGACGGGTTAATGGCCCTGAACTGTGCTAGTAGTTCTCAAAAAGGGTAAATCCCAACTAGGGCTGAACGATTTTGAAAAAATATCTAATTGCGATTATTTTGACTGATATTTTATTTGCGATATGATTTGCGGTATTATACGACCAAAAAAACAAGATGGTGACGGCCAAAAAAAAAAATGGAGACGGACAAAAACCAAGATGGAGACAGCCAAAAACCAAGATGACGACGGCTAAAAACCAAGATGGTGACGGACAAAAACCAAGACGGAGACAGCCAAAAACCAAGATGACGACGGTTAAAAACCAAGATGGAGACGGCCTAAAACCAAGATGGTGACGGCTAAAAACCAAGATGGAGACGGCCTAAAACCAAGATGGTGACGGACAAAAACCAAGATGACGACGGCTAAAAACCAAGACGGAGACAGCCAAAAACCAAGATGACGACGGCTAAAAACCAAGATGGTGACGGACAAAAACCAAGACGGAGACAGCCAAAAACCAAGATGACGACGGCTAAAAACCAAGATGGAGACGGCCTAAAACCAAGATGGTGACGGACAAAAACCAGGATGGAAATGGACAAAAACCAACATGGCGACCGCCAAAAACCAAGATGAAGACAGCCTAAAAGCAGGATGGAAACGGACAAAAACCAAGAGGGTGACCGCCAAAAACCAAGATGGAGACAGCCTAAAACCAAGATGGAAACGGACAAAAACCAAGATGGCGACCGCCAAAAACCAAGATGAAGACAGCCTAAAACCAAGATGAAGACAGCCTAAAACCAAGATGGAAACGGACAAAAACCAAGATGGAAACGGACAAAAACCAAGATGGCAACCGCCAAAAACCAAGATGAAGACAGCCTAAAAGCAGGATGGAAACGGACAAAAACCAAGAGGGTGACCGCCAAAAACCAAGATGGAGACGACATAAAACCAAGATAACAACGGCCAAAAACCAAGATGGAAACGGACAAAAAACCAAGATGCCGACAGCCTAAATGCTGAACTCGAGGCTTCAAAATGGCAGTCCACGAACCAATGGATGACGTCACGGTAACTACGTCCACTAATTATATACAGTCTGCATAAATACTGTAAATCAACACGACAAACATACTTAAGTATGCAAACAAGTGGTAGAACGCACACTACTACATTGATGTACATACAAGTCCACTTTCACTGGTAACCTTAAAAACTAATGCGTCTGTACACACACTCACACACACACACACACACACACACACACGCACGCACACGCACACACACACACACACACACACACACACACACACCAGTGTGTTGACTTAGTCCATCTGGTCCTGATTGTGGTGAGATGATTGAGATGTTTGTCGTGGCTGTCGTGGTGACCCGGCAGTCTGACTGACACACATTGTAGATAGTAACATTTACTGACACACACTCACTCATTCATTTACTCTCACACACACACACACATACACACACGCACACGCACACACACACACACACACACAGTGCTGGAGATCTAACACACAACAGATGGTTCATTAGACTGTGATGTGTAGTTTAGTGACACAGCAGAGAGCTCAGCTAAAGATGAAATAGATATTAAACAGAAGCAGGACGTTTTCTTTCCCGTTGTGAGTTTATTTTAGAGCTGGTGGTCCTGGTGGAGACTGAAGCAGTCATTCTGGCTGTGACCTCATCTCCAGTTACAAGAATTGTACGTGAATCATGACTTATCAAAATTCACTTGGGCATAAAAACCTTAAACTTCCTGAGATAAGATTTAAAGTTTGTTATTATTTTCTGGTGTGACTCATTTAACAGTTTCCAGTCAAACTCCTCTTGCTGGCTTCTTCTGGGGATTCAGGGGTCGTATGGCTGCGACGGCTGCGCCCCGAGATAAAAATAGTTAAACTTTTGGAACGCGCACCGCATGTCATGTGACGAGGAAAAACCAATCAAAGCCAGCAGATATCGTTTCTTTCTTCTGTAAATATCAGTCTACCTTAAATATATGGAGGAGAAGTTAATCATTGTAGTGCAGGACTACCCAGAACTTTATGATCTGTCCCACCGACTATTTAACTGCTTCACCCTTTCTGACCGAGGACGTCTCAACATCCTGTAGAAAGATAAGCAACACTGACACATGGAGCCATGAAGATACTGTGAGGCATTCACGATGCTGGAAATCCATTTATCTTTGTTTTCACTGTTTAGTTTAGTCAGTGAGGCTTTTACTGCTGAATTACCACAACTTCATTACCATCATCATTGCAGCACGCAGATTTTGGCTGCTTAAGCTTGGTTTATGGTCGCCGTAGTGAAGCCGGCGCTGAGATGGAGACAGCGAAAAACCAAGATGGAGACAGCCAAAAAACGAGATGGAGACAGCCAAAAAACAAGATCGAGATGGCCAAAAACCAAAACCAAACCTGTGCCCTTGACAAAAATCACCACTACAACCACTGGGGGGCACCAACGTCAGAAATAATCCAATTCAACACATTAAAAGAAGTAATAGCAGGAAATGTATGGAGTCATTGGACGTCTTGTGGGTTTATCTCTCTGGTGACCGCTCTGTGCTGACTGTAGATTTTTGGAGAACATGTCGTAATAGTGAAGACTTGATTCAGTCCTAATGTTTTAAAGAAGAGCTGTGTTTGTGTTTGGCCCACGTCCGATGCAGAGTCCTCATGCTGGGTCCTGTGGGAACTAGATCCAGAATAACATGGTAACTTGGGTCCTCTCCACCACTTTCCCACTCCTACCTCTTTATAAAATAAATATATTAAATAAAGCCTTCCCAGAAGGAGCATTTCTTAAAGTAGAGAAAGTGAAAGTTAAAATCACATCTGTTTCTGGTTCCATTCTCCTCTCATGAACACTGGACCATGAAGTTACTGCTCGAACACATTTAAATGTACGTTGTAATATGTTTATGTTTCTTCTTATCTTGCTGCACACATTGAAGGATCTGAGCTTCCTCAGGAAATAGAGTCTGCTCATCCCCTTCTTATATACACTCAGAATCGGTCTTCCAGTTCAGTCTGTTGTTGATTTTGACGTCCAGGTACTTAAAGTCCTCCACCACGTAGACATCCTCTCCAAGAATACGCAGGGGTTATGAAACCGTCCTCTTCCTTCTGAAGTTGATCACCATCTCCCTGGTCTTGGCCACAGAATTTAATGGAGTTGTAGGTTATTTACTAACACGCAGGGCAAAAGCACAGGACACAACCTCTTCTACATCCATGGTCTGTGGTCTATTGGACCCTCTTCTAATAACGCCAGTTACGTAACAAAACATTTATTTTAAGCCAAACCACGATCAAGTAATTGCGTTTCACAACATTAAATAGAACAGTCGATATGTTGTTTTGGAAGTTATTGGCAAATGACGTTAAAGGTGTAAAAAATATCGATACAGTATTGCGATATTATGATTTGCGATACTGTATTGATTTTTAATTAACCTCTTAAAGATTTGCTGGCCCGCCGGCTGACCTGTACGTTATACTTTCAGAGGTTGTATTGGGCTCAGTATTAAAGCTAGAGTGAAGCTACTGGTATCATATGAAACTAGAAAACCTATTGAATCCATTGGTACCAACCAATGTCAATTCAATTTCATATGGCTTGTCACGAAGGAGGTTAAATAACGCTCCAAAGTTACACAAAATTTTGACGAGGAGAAACTGGCATGGCCATTTCCAAAGGGGTCCCTTGACCTCTGACCTCCAGATATGTGAATGGAAATGTGTTCTATTGGTACCCACGAGTCTCCCCTTTACAGACATGCCCTTTTTTGGATGCAGTATAAATATGTTAGTTTCTCCTATTCTAATGATGTGTTTGAATATTTCTGCATACTGGGGTCCCTAAACAGTCTTAGAATTACATAAATTGTGTCTCACTGTAAAGCTGAGACTCTTGTGGATCCAATGAGACCAACTGTATTCATGTGTGATGATGTTAGTCCCCATAGTAGACATTTCACATAGTGACTTTTTTTTACTGAGATTTTATACATATGGTGGTGTGTCTTTATACTATGACAGTTTTCCTAAAATTAGATTCTAAAAAATCGCAACATATTGAATCGCGAGCCCTGTATCATGATACATATCGTATTGCCAGATTCTTGCCAATACACAGCCATAAACAACGTGTTAGTTTGAAGCATTTACTGATGAAAGTGTAATGTCGATAAATATGCAGATAAATGAAGAAAGATGAGATGAAACACCTGAAGATAAGTTCATACATGAGATGGAGAAAGAGAGACAGTTATTTTTGGTTAACGGAGAGAGGACAGAGATGTATTTCCCCGCTGCTCAGAAACAAAGCCTGAGGCTGTTGGCTTGTTCTGCTGCTTCGTAACTCTGAGGTTCAGCCAAAACATCTGGACTCTCTGATACTGAAGACAAACTGCAGTAATACAACCAGCTCTGTAAGCATGCATGAGAGTCTTAGTTCATATTCATCCAGCTCATGAAGTCAGATTATATTATCGTTGTATAAACTGATGGCTTTCAACAGATGTGATAGAAAGGAAGACGGTTCACTGTCGCTCATTATTTATGATGACAAACAAACACACTAACTTTAATGTATCTGAGGTTGTCGTGTGTGTGTGTGTCTGTGTGTGTGTGTGTGTGTGTGTGTGATTAAGGACAATACAAGTGTTGTTGAAAGTTTAAACCAGAGACTGTATATAAGAAGTTGATGTAATCACCGTGACGTCACCCATTGGTTTGTGGACTGAAGCCTCGAGTTCGGCATTTCGGCCGTCACCATCTTGATTTTTGGTTGTCATCATCTTGGTTTGTGGCCATCGCCATCTTGGTTTTTCTCTGTCGCCATCTTGGTTTTTCTCCGTCGCCATCTTGGTTTTTGGTGGTCGCCATCTTGGATTTTCTCCGTCCTTAGAAGTGTATGATTCAACTTTTTCCCATGGTTTAGTGTCAAGAAAGTTAACAAAAATCACAATAAATCGTAATATCGAATTGCAATACTTAAAAATCGCAATTCTTAAAAATCGCAATACAAATCGAATCGGCACCCAATAATCGTGATAGTATCGAATCAGGAGATAGGTGAATCATCCAGCACTATTACTTACTCAACATGGATCAGTTTTATCCTTTCTACCAGTACTGATGAGTTCAGTCTCATACTGAACTGCCTCAGTCCAGTCAGCTCAGATCCCGACACACTCCAGCGACCCACAGTGCACTTGTTACCCCAGATCCCTATCGGTGCTACTTGCCTGTGCGTCAGTCTTGTTATCAAGGCTGTTTGGTGACCCCCCCTCCTCAGAGGGCCAGATCACAGCGAAGCCAACATGTGGTTTGAGTTAGCATCCCAGAGACCAGCCCTCCATACGTGGGGTTGTCAGCGTCGTCCCAGAGCTCCTCGGTCAGCTTGTGTACTTTATAATTGTGAGTGTGTGTCAGAGCTAATTGTGTTTGTGTGTGTGCATGCTTGTGTGTGAATGTGTGTGTGTGTAGTTGTAATCCTACAGCAGGAAGTCAGGGTCAATTAAAGAGTCAGCACATTGTGTCTCCAGAGACTTGACAAAAAAATAACAAGAAAAGAACAAAAAAAAGAACCTGCTGAACTTTTCTAGTTTATTTCAGTTATTCTGAATGTTTCTGATTTATCCTCTCACAGACAACATATTTCTGTTCATATGGTATATTCAGTAGGGCTGGGACGATTCAATACTATCACCATACTTGGGTGCCGATTCGATATGTATTGTGATTTTCAGCATGTATTTAGTCAGAGATGTCCTGAAGTCAAATATATCAGTCATTGTCAGGAATTATTCATTACATTTTTTATCCAGCAACCCAAAAATCAAAGAATAAAGACATTTCCCTCACAGATTAGTGGTATTTTCTTTTTAATTTATAAGGGACATGTAATGTTTTATACATCTGGTGAATATTATCCAATCAATCTTATTTCCATATATGTATTTTGTATATACAGTTCCCTTTGTTAACACCTTATTTTGAAAACCGGACGTAGTCCCACGTGTCTACTTCCTCTAACTTCTCCAAGGTGGTCTCTAGCTCTCCCGTCAGCTCCTTTCTCTTTATACATCCATGGTCAGCTCCATCGAGGCCGTTTGAATGCATTTAACATAAATGTCAGTATATGGGTGCTCTACAGTCGTAGCGTCGGCCCATTTGACCACGGAGATGAGAGTGACGGCCGGCTCGATCGCACGTTACCGTGATAGGATAACGTTTCCTGTCCGTGACAGAGTTAGCATGCAGCTTTAGCCGTGATGTCTAGCGCTGCTTTTCCTGCAATGTGTGAAACCCAAAGTGTTTCCATCCTTTACTGGATGTGTAGTGTTTACCACTTTGGATTTAAAATGGGAGGGTGCAGGTCGTATCCGTGCAGACTCTCCAACGTTTTATACTTTCTCGTTTCGGCTCACTGAGGTTTGTTTTGGTTGACGGATACGGAACGGATATGACGTCACATTACTCAGACTACAGCAATAAAAGCGGTTACTTCCTTCTATCTCCACGTAGACTCAAATGAAGCAAATATATTGATTCTGGCATTAAAACATCTATTTCAAAGTCGTAAAAAAAAGAAGAAAGAATCGCGAAACATAGGTGAATGGATTTTCTTTCCCACCCCTACTACTCATACCAGCACTGCAGCTGCTCAGTGCTTCTGTCGCCCTCCATCTCTCTGCTGTCGGACGCTGCAGCAGCCAGGTGAAGGTTTTGGCCTTCGTCAGAGTTTATCTGAAGCATCTCAGGAAGCAGAAACCAACCAGCTCCTTCCAGCTTCTTTGATTATTTGATTAACTTCCCGCTGCATCACAACATCTGATGTAGTTTTCCCTCCTTGTTCCAGCTCCCACTTTACCAACTAAAAGGCCTCTTGTATTTGTGTGACGGCTGCGATACGAATCGTAAAATCATTTTCTGACTGAGCAGAGCGCCTCTTGTTTAATCTGAGGCTGAATTGAAGCAGACTAAACATAATAACTTTAATGGAGTCGAGAAAATGAGTCACATGAGGAATGATGAATGTGATAAAGTCAGTCAACGGGGATAACATCAGCAGTTGAAAGGAATAAAACCATGAAAACACGACGTAAGTCAGCACTTATGAAAAATGAATCAGCTGTCATAACAAACACACTAAAGCTGATTTAAAATGGCATTTTATTATTTAAACTCAGGAGGTGTTGGTCCCGTGTGTCTGTTTGCAAAGAAATCCGTCACATATATCCCGATGATCGTTTTCTAAACATTTTTTCATATTAGAATTATCAGAGGATTGTGTAACTTTCTGTGCTTTCAGGTTATTGTTTTAATTCGTCATTAAAAGAGCAATACTTGTTTCCTGGTGGTGATTCTACAGGATACCTGCTAGAGTTTGACGCACCCAAAGAGTCACAACTTTTACTTCTTTCCATCTGTTTGGAGGGACTTTTATAGAATGAAAATAACTAAATAATAAGTACACTGCAACAGCATGTTTTGTTAAATAGACCTACTTTTAATTTACTTTTAATTCTCAGGAAAGAAAACTGAATAATTTGCCTCTCTGGTATAAACTAATATTCATCAGTTTTCATTCATTCAGTCATGTTTTGCCCTACTTCAGTATTTCTTCCTCTTAGTTCTCTCCATTTCTCTCTCCATCTCCCACTAACTGAAGGTCCTTTCAGACACAACGTGACAACGGCACCACTGACCTCTGAAACCCAATGGCGAGCGCCGCGCCGCGCCGCGCCGCGCCACGGCGGCTTAAGCGCTGATGTGTGGCAGGTGCAGCTCAAACCACGCCACGGTGTCGTGAGCAGCTCTTCTCCGCCAGGAAAAGACATTTAGTGTAACTCTATTGTCGTCCAGGTGGAAACAGTAGTGATTATAGAACTGCACGGTGCATGTCAACAGTTTGAGATAACGAAGAGGAAAAAAATGTGTGAAAATGACATAAATCTGGAGAAATGTGTGAGAATTGTGACCCCGGGAGGAAACAAGGAGAGGGCGATGAAAAACGGGAGTCTCCCGGGAAAATTGGGAGCGTTGGAAAGTTAATCTCATGATTGTTGCGAATCGCAATTAATCGCAAATTAATCACACATTTGTATCTGTTGTAAATGTAAATTCAAGGGAGATTTGTCAAATATTTAATACTCTTATGAACATGGGAGTGGGCAAATATGCTGCTTAATGCAAATGTATGTATATATTTATTATTTTAAATCAATTAACAACACAAAACAATGACAAATATTGTCCAGAAACCCTCACAGGTACTGCATTCAGCATAAAAAAGCAAGTTTGGAGCGTTATTTAACCTCCTTCATAACAAGCTAGTATGACATGGTTGGTATAATGCGATATTATCACGTTACCTTTGACAACACTATTTATAAACCAAACAACTAATCGATTAATCAAGAATATAATGAACAGATTATTGGTTAGTTGCAGCTCTAGATTAACTAGAGTTGTGTGTTGGGATCCAGACTCCAGCTGGCGTTGTCCTCCCACTGACTCATCAAACAGCCTCACTGGTAACTGGCCGTCCCACTGGGACCAGTCTGTTTGTTGGTGCAGTGGTATATTTATCAGCTCCCAGTGCGTCTCGGTGGCACTGATACCCTGAAGACGAGGAGTCTGAGGGACGAAGAGATGGCTGGATGGACGGAGTATTTATTTGTCGGGGTCAAAGGTCACAGCATGGCAGTGTGAGTTGGCATGGCTTGATGTTCCCAGAGATTGAGAGAGCTGCGTCTTTATATACCAGACCTCCTGACATGGTGGTGAACCTGATGCACTGAGTGGGTGGTGTTGGAGCTCACAGCTGATTTCACTGCTCATATTTAAAAAAAATAAAATACCACTAATTTGTGATTTAATAAATACTTCCTGACAATGGCTGATATATTTGACTTCAGGACATCTCTGACTACATACATGCGGAAAATCAAACATTTTTACTGGATTCATTTAGAGATTTTCCAAAATAAAAGTCCCTAGAAGTGTATGATTCAGTAAGAGTCAGTGTTTTGTTTTGTTTCTCTCTGTCCTGTCTGCCTTGTTTTAGTTTTACTCTCTGTTGTCCTTTTGGTTCGTCAGCTGGAGAACGTCATCCAGAAGAGCGCGAAGCCTGACGTCACTAACATACCGTCCCACGTCGTTCACAACCAGACGGCCACCATGCTGAAGATCGGAACGAACCTCCTCACGCACACCGCCGAGCAGACGCGTAAACTCAACGTGGTGGAAGCCAAGGTAACGGGCCGCCGCCGCCGCTCTGCTCATGTCGTCACCTGAAAGCAGATTTCCTGGACGTGATGTTTGACATCTTTCCACCAGGTGCTGAACCGCACGTCTAGAATCGAGATCCAGCTTCTGGAGAATTCTCTGTCCACCAACAAGCTGGAGAAGGAGCTGCTGCTGCAGACCTCCGAGATCAGTCGGCTACGAGACAAGAACAGGTAGGAAGGACATCGATTATAACTTTGCTGGGTCTGAGACACTCAGTGAGACTCTGAAGACACAGCTTAGGAGCAGCTAATTCAGAATCCTACTCTGCCAAGAACGTGTAACCTCGCACAGCAGCTGGATTCTCACAAGATCACGGGGCGTGGCTTAGGTTCGTCAGGTGACCGTTGGTTCCGAACAAAGCAGAGTTTACATTATCTTGCCGGTATCACGTGTAGATGTCCGGCAGATGAAATTATCAACGGCCAACATGCCTGATGGCAAATATGCCAAATTAATTAATTAATTAATAGCATATTAAATATCCTAATATTGTAGGATATGTTGCCAAGACAATTTCAATATAAACTTATACAAAAGTTTGTTTTTGCCTTCCTGCTTTATCACCCACAGCCGTGCAGTTCAGAGGATGAGATCGGTGCAGCTTTCGAACAATAACATCTTCTCCTCTCCCTCCCCTGACCTAAATATGAGCCGACCCAGAGTCAGCCTTATCAGTGATTTCACAACTACAACAGTGAGAATATCTGAAATACGAGCAGGTCATTAGAGATGATGGAAATACGTCCACAGCTGTTGCTGCGAGACGCGCCAATATTTACAATCACAATATTGTCTCTTGTTCACGGTGAGGTGAAGCTGGACGTAGTGCTAGTCATTATCAGTAACAGATATAATACAAACACATAGAGTGTGTGTGTGTGTGTGTGTGTGTGTGTGTGTGTGTGTGTGGATGCTAGCACACCTCATTGACTCTCTATATCTTCAGTTTCAGTGGATTTCACTGATGTATGTGTACACTGTGTGTCACAGTGTTTGTTGAACAGATGTTTTCAGTCACTGATGGTACGTGTCCACAGCGGCGTTTTTATGGCGAGGGACCGCCTCGCTACCCAGCGTCGGACGCTTGATGGGCCGCCACTAGACATGAGGCACCTGAATGCACGAACGCTTTCCCTCGTGGGCTGCTGCTCCCAGTTTTCAAACCGAAACCAACATGAAGGCTCGTTTGGAAACTCACAAAAATAATCCACCTAAATGTGTTTCTGAAAACATTCAATGTAGAAATAATCCATGCAGATGAATCTCTCTTTATTTTAGATCGACAACTGTCACTCTAATGCCCGGTTCAGACTACACGATATCAGCCTGATTACAGCCCGACACGGCTGTCGCAGGGTGTCGACTCGGATCGGGAACGATAAACGAGTGTCGTGACGTCCCGACTTTCTGTCGGGACGCCTCACGACGTCCCGACAGAAAGTCTAGCATGTTTGATTTTTTTTTTGCTTTCCACGACGTGTTCCGTCATGGCCAGGAATTTGACCAGCGGACCACCCAGTTGAGCCCCAGTTAGCCTGTATATGAAGACGGCGGGGCCGGGAGAGTGTGTATTGTCGGAACAGGGGACTGACGTGAAGTCCGTCATGTGTTGCGGCCAAGTCATGACAACAATTTATGACTCTCAATCGTCTAATCTGACATACTGACCATCGTAACTGTCTAAAATATCGTGTAGTCTGATCCTGGCATAAAAGTTTCTAGGGAGTTTCCAGAGGCGGCGAGTCGCGTCGGACACCCCTGACTTGCATAAAGTAGCCGAGACATCAACTTTATGCAAATGAGGAGCGGCCCGTCTCTCGAATCGCATCTATCCAGAACAATTTAGCCACAAATTCACAGAGTGACCATAAACGGTCCAGATATACACTAGGTTTGGAGTTAATTCTCCACCTTTTACGGTGACGTCCAGTCAGTGTTGGTGGTAAATGTCAACTGAAGAAATAAATTCCTAAGTCAGGTTTTTATAGTACAGATCTTAAAAAGTTACAAGTTAAGATTTCTGAAATACTAACACCATGAAAAACACACACACACACACACACACGCACACGCATGCACACACACACACACACACAAACACACAGTCTGCATGTAGTTGGGGACAAACTCATTAATCCACACACACACACACACACACACACACACACAAACACACAGTGTGTAGAAACCGCAGCATGGCGGCGATCAGTGACTCCCCATCAGTCCAGCTCTCAGTGAGCGGCGTGGCCTCGTTCATGTGCAGGTCAGCATGTTGAAGTGATCAGAAGCAGCAGCAGCTAGTTCTGCAAATACCTGCAGAAATAACACTCAGCTAACGTTAGCATGCTAACACGTTAAACCAAGATGGTGATAAACATTATACGTGCTAAACATCAGCGTGTTAGCATTGTCATTGTGAGCATGTTAGCATGCTGAAGTTAACATTGAGCACAGCCTCATATAGCAGAGCACTAGCAGGACTGTAGACGTCTTGTTTCATTTTGGTGCTCATTTGAATGTCAGCACATTTTCTGAGCTGATGTTTTCACAGCGGGACGGTGAACTGTAGTCATTAGTGTCTTCTTGCAGAAGGAAACAATAACTACTGGATGCATGAGGACATCAAGTCTGTGACGTCCAGTCAGTGTAAACCACACTAATAAAAACACGATGAGTCTACTCATAAAGAAGGTGACGAGATATTTTATTTTAATTATGTATTTTCTTGATATTGTCCAGCAGCACATAGTGAGTAACCAGACCCGCCAGATGGTTTGTTCCACAGAACCATCTGAGAAGGAAAAGGGCAGGCACTTTGATTGGATGAACCATCTGTCAATCAAACTCTTGCTGTAGCCAGTCAGGAGAAGAGTGAAAACATGTTTTCCATCTGGAAAAGCCTTCAGTGTCGTTCTTTGTTCTTCTTTCAGTGAAGAAACCCTCTCCAGTTCTGATAGAACGATAGAACCTCTTCAGGTGCCGCCATGGTCGTTCAGAACCAACAGTCGCCTCACTGTGTCGTAGCCACGCCCCCAGCTGTCAGTAGCTCCTCACTGATTGGTCAGTGCTCTGGCTTGCCGGACACAAACACATTACTTGAAGCCTGACAAGATGGATTTTCGCGTGATACGTGATCTTGCGATTCTAGCGTAATCTCGTGAGAATCCAGCTGCCGTGCACGGTTAACATCGTGAGTATTTAGCAGAGTGTGAGTTATTCTGGGAAACATTAGAGAAGAAGACACGTTTTCACATTTTCTGTCCTCTGCACTTGGAGCCAGAAAAGTGAGTGTGAACTGGACATTCATCCATGTTTCAGTGTCCCATGTTTCCATGTGAAGCCGCTGCCACTCCTTCATCAGGTTTCATTCGTTTGGCTGCGGCGTTGTTGATCTAACTGGGCTGAGTCTATTTCCAGCAGCTGCTCTGCTGGTTCAGCTGCACAGATAACGTGGACCGCAGTCTGCTCTGGCAGAAAGAATGATGGCCGGCTTATTAATCTTTACTTCACCGTTTTACGGCTTCTCTAACTAGAGGGAGGAACTCAGGAGTTACAACCTCTGGTCCAGTACAGACAGATTTGTGTCTTCCTGCTGGCATTCATGTTAATATGACACATCCTAGGAGTTACTTTCCTTCAGCCTCCTCCACTCCTTCTTCATTTAGTTATTCCCTACATTTCCCAGAATGCCTTTATGCAGCTTCTCCAGTCCTGCTGAAAAACTTCTCCCGGTGTAGAAACAAGCGTCTCTGCATCTTCCATCATTTTTCATTTTATTCATTTCATTCTACATTTTTAGACACAAGAACCGTTTCTACTCACAGACCATCACTCTGCTGAACACTTAATCAGTCATACACTGTCGATAACTCTTTAACACCAAAATATCCACTGCTGCTGTTATAGATTATAATTTACAGTCTTTTATTTTTGCACATTTTCAGATTCGACTTTACAGTCTTTAATGCACATTGTTTTGCACATTTTTAGATGAGAATTTACAGTCTTTAATGCACATTTTTGCCCATTTTTAGATTAGAATTTATAGTCTTTTCTATTTGCACATTTTTAGATTAGAATTTATAGTTTTTAATGCACATTTTTGCATATTTTTAGACTAGAATTGACAGTCTTTAATATACATTTCTTTGTAATATGTAGATACCATCTGTCACTCGTGGGATTAATTGTTTTACTTTAGTTTTTTGACCGTGATATCGAGAATCGTTGAACTTTACTGGTATTGGTATAGACTACTAAATCTCTGGTGTTGTGACATCCCTAGCTCGGTCATGTGAATCGAGTGTCTTGTGTCTTTTCTGTCCTTCAGTCGTTTGGAGAGTAAAGTCCAGATGTTGGAGTCTCAGCAGAGAGGAGAACTGGAGGACATGAAGGAGGAGAAGAACAGACTGCAGGTAAACTCCAGCAGCAGCTGTCGCTCTATTAACCATGTTATATTATATCTACAACATAGAGGAGTACTTTATGTGAATCAATCAGAATGTGTTTTACATTTACGAGGCACAAGATGAAGAGTGAGTGTCTGACCTCATAGGTGTAAATTATACAGATCTGAATGTGCAGAATATTTATTACTGCTACTTTAGTCTAAGCTGGCCAACATGAACATAAAAAATATAAACAGTAAACATAAAATATGACGTTATAGATCTGATGTGTGACGTTATAGATCTGATGTGTGATGTTATAGATCTGATGTGTGACGTTATAGATCTGATGTGTGACGTTATAGATCTGATGTGTGATGTTATAGATCTGATGTGTGACGTTCACGCTGACAGATAAAACGTTTCCTCTCAGTTTGTCATCAGGACTCAGATTGAAGCCATCGGGTCTCTAGAGAAGCAGCTGAGAGTCGCCAGCAGCAACAACACGGCTCTGCAGAGACAACAGGCTCAGCTGATGGAATCAGTTCACACGCTCATTACCATGGTGGCTACTACTACAGGTACTACTACAGGTAGTACTGCAGGTACACACACTACTACAGGTACTACTACAGGTACTACTACAGGTACACAACACGGCTCTGCAGAGACAACAGGCTCAGCTGATGGAATCAGTCCATACTCTCATTACCATGGTGGCTACTACTACAGGTACTAATACAGGTACCACTATAGGTACTACTACAGGTACCACTATAGGTACTACTACAGGTACCACTATAGGTACTACTATAGGTACTACTATAGGTACTACTATAGGTACCACTACAGGTACTACTATAGGTACTACTATAGGTACTACTACAGGTACCACTATAGGTACTACTACAGGTACCACTATAGGTACTACTATAGGTACTACTATAGGTACTACTATAGGTACCACTACAGGTACTACTATAGGTACTACTATAGGTACTACTACAGGTACCACTATAGGTACTACTATAGGTACTACTATAGGTGCTACTATAGGTACTACTACAGGTACCACTACAGGTACAACTACAGGTACTACTACAGGTACTACTACAAGTACTACTACAGGTTCTACTACAGGTACACACATTACTACAGGTACACAACACAGCTCTGCAGAGACAGCAGGCTCAGCTCACACATTCATTAACATGGTGGCTACTACTACAGGTACTACTACAAGCACTATTACAGGTATCACTACAGGTACTACTGCAGGTACTACTACAGGTACTACTACAAGTACTACTACAGGTTCTACTACAGGTACACACTACTACAGATACACACACTACTACAGGTACACAACACGGCTCTGCAGAGACAGCAGGCTTAGCTCACACACTCATTAACATGGTGGCTACTACTACAGGTACTACTATTACAGGTACTACTACAAGCACTACCACAGGTATCACTACAGGTACTACTACAAGTACTACTTCAGGTACACACACTTTGTCTAAACTGTGCATGTTTGTACAACGTAAAAAGTTGAAGTTTAAAATAAGATGTGTCTGAGTTTACTGCCTTCAGTACTACCTCGTAATGAAATGTTAATCTGTGTGTGTGTGTGTGTTCAGGGTCTCCTCCCAGGGACCAGATGTGGAGGGACTGTGCAGATGTTTATAAGGCCGGTCACTCTGTCAGTGGACTGTATAACATCTACATCAGTAACAGGACTGAACCTGTACAGGTACCACAGCTGAACCTCCACCTGGTTTCTACTCAAGTAAAAAATAACATACATTTAGGCCTAAATACCTGTCATTGTTTCATATTTTCACTTTCTTACTAAAGTAATGTGATGTTGCATGAAGGTAAAGCACAACCCGCATTATATTTATAAAAGATATCTAATATATATCTAATGCTGTGATACCTGGTCTTGTCCGGTCATGGGCTTTACTTTATTACTTACATTATTGATGGTTCTTCCAAACAGCAGATTTATGTCCCATGAGTCTTGTGGTCATTAGTTTTAATCCAACAGAAGATAATCAGATTATCCTCTAACGCTGTTTCTTCTTCCTCTTCTTCTCCTCTTCCAGGTGTTCTGTGACATGGAGACGAGCGGTGGGGGATGGACGGTGTTCCAGCGGCGGTTTAACGGCAGCGTTGACTTCCAGAGGAGCTGGAGAGAATACAAGATGGTCTGTTTGTGTCTCCTGAGAGCGATGAAGTCAGAGTAAAGGTCAGAATAAGACAAGTTAAATCACTGAAGCCTTTCTCCTCCTCCTCCCCCTCCTCCTCCTCCCCCTCCTCTTCCTCCTCCTCCTGCAGGGGTTCGGGGACGTGTTTGGGGAGCACTGGCTGGGTAACGAGGTGACGTACCTGCTGACCAGTCAGGGTCAGTACTCTCTGAGAGTGGAGCTGAAGGACTGGGAGGGAAACCCCGCCCACGCCCAGTACGACCGGTTCACACTGACCAGTGAGAGGCAGCAGTATAGGTAACAGACAGTTACACTCACATATATATATACTGTTCACACATGACATCATATACCACTAAGTACATTAACTCTAGTACTGAGTGGGGCTGTATGAGGTACTTATCCATAGTAGACCAGTACTCCCAGTACGGAGATGACCTTGTCTCGTGTCTCTCAGGTTGTATCTGAGAGGTTACAGCGGGACGGCAGGGAGGCAGAGCAGCCTGGCGAGCCACGGTACCGGCTTCAGCACCAGAGACCAGGACAACGACAACTGTGACCACTGCAGATGTGCCCTGATGCTCACCGGAGGTAACGTCTCCTCCTCTCCTCTCATCTCCTCTCCTCTCCTCTCATTTACTCTCCTCTCCTCTCCTCTCCTCTCCTCTCATCTCCTCCCCTCCTCTCTTCTCTCCTTCTCTCCTCTCCTCTCATCCTCCTCTCATCTCCTCCTCTCCTCTCCTCTCTCCTCCTCTCCTCTCGTCTCCTTTCTCCTCCTCTCGTGTCCTCTCCTCTCATCTCCTCTCCTCTCCTCTCCTCTCCTCTCCTCTCATCTCCTCCTCTCCTCTCCTCTCTCCTCCTCTCCTCTCGTCTCCTTTCTCCTCCTCTCGTGTCCTCTCCTCTCATCTCCTCTCCTTTCCTCTCCTCTCGTCTCCTCTCTCCTCCTCTCGTCTCATCTCCTCTCCTCCTCTCCTCTCTTCTCTCCTCCTCTCCTCTCTCGTCCTCTCCTCTCCTCTCCTCTCCTCTCCTCTCCTCTCCTCTCCTCTCCTGTCCTCTCCTCTCCTCTCCTATTCTCTCCTCTCCCCTCCTCTCCTCTCCTCTCCTCTCCTCTCCTATTCTCTCCTCTCCCCTCCTCTCCTCTCCTCTCCTCTCCTCTCCTCTCCTCTCCTCTCGTCTCCTCTCTCCTCCTCTCGTCTCCTCTCCTCTCCTCTCCTCCTCTCCTCTCTTCTCTCCTCCTCTCGTCTCATCTCCTCTCCTCCTCTCCTCTCTTCTCTCCTCCTCTCCTCTCTTGTCCTCTCCTCTCCTCTCCTCTCCTCTCCTCTCCTATTCTCTCCTCTCCCCTCCTCTCCTCTCCTCTCCTCTCCTCTCCTCTCCTCTCCTCTCCTCTCCCCTCCTCTCCTCTCCTATTCTCTCCTCTCCCCTCCTCTCCTCTCCTCTCCTCTCCTCTCCTCTCCTCTCCTCTCCTATTCTCTCCTCTCCTCTCCTCTCGTCTCCTCTCTCCTCCTCTCGTCTCCTCTCCTCTCCTCTCCTCCTCTCCTCTCTTCTCTCCTCCTCTCTCCTCCTCTCGTCTCCTCTCCTCTCCTCTCCTCCTCTCCTCTCTTCTCTCCTCCTCTCCTCTCCTCTCCTCTCCTCTCCTCTCCTCTCCTCTCCTCTCCTCTCCTCTCTCCTCCTCTCCTCTCCTCTCCTCTCCTGTCCTGTCCTCTCCTCTCCTCTCCTCTCCTCTCCTGTCCTCTCCTCTCCTTTCCTCTAGCAGCCACTGAATACTTACAGTTTTTCTCGATTGTTTACACACATTTTCTGAAAGCATGCCTCATACTCTCAGAACTCTACACGCAAATCAAAAAACACACACACAATGGGCAAAACCCCTCAATTCTCCTGCAAAATGAAACTTTACATTCAAAACAATGTTATTTCTTCTCAAAATGGTATTTTGTTTTCAAATGACACACACAAACCATCATATGAATAGACATTTATAAGAACCAGTTGAACACTGATGTGCTCAATGTAAAACACTATGATGAATGGAAAACACTTCTTCTCCATTCATCATAATGACTTAGGCCTTTTTTTTGTTCAGTGTTACACTTACTACAGACAGTACATACATAAGTGTGTTGTAAAATATTTTAGAATATTGTTTTTATACTCGGAACACACAAATACACGGTAACAAATATATTTTATTTTCCCCACAAAAACAATGTACACAGTGTACATCCCAACCAACACGAAGTTGCACATACAGTGGTCTACATACAAAACAACAGAGGAATTTACTGTATACAGTTACAGTAAAAAAAAAACTATGCTGCATCCTCTCTTCTGTTTCGGTCTGGCCACAGCACCTCATCCACATCACAAGCAATGTTTGCCCTTTTATGCTAAAGCTCTGATTGCTAATTGTAACACTGTGTGACAGGTGTTTGCCCATGTGATGAGTCAGTGTGCATAGTAGGGCAATTGACTTTAGAATTTTGAATGACAGTGTGTTCCTTGTGAAAACGAGATTTTCTTCATGAAAATTGTGCCAAATGCAGAGAATTGTGTGTAGTGTTTTGAAAAAAGTGTGTTTTAGAACTGCAATTTGAGTGTAAAGCAGGAATTGTGCTTGTAGTTTAGCAGAATTGGTTCAGGGGGTTGGTGCATGAGTTACATGTTGTGGTCATTGTGTGTCAAGTACCAGTATTTGTGTGTAAACAATTGAGAAAAACTGTAATATTGAAATTCAAATACCACTGAATTCATAACATTGAAATATTTTACTTTGAGAACCATATATCTGAATGTATTTCTTCTGAATGCAACTCTTTGAAATTATAATATGAAATATTTAAAAAATTACCGGTCCCTGCCTCGCTCCCTGCCGCTGAATAAGAAAGCAATAAAAGATGGGTATTTAAGATAATAAAAGATAAATAAAATACAAGGAAATAAAAATAACAATAAAAATAACAATAAAAATAAATAAATACAAATTCTACACACACAAAATAATTGTATGAAAATAATGACATTTTAATAAAATAAAGTAGAATAAAAGTAATAATGATGATCAGCTATAAAATGTTGATTAAACAAAATAGAGTAAAATAAACACTATAATAATGATGATAAATAAAATAAGTATAAACAATAAAACCATAAAATTATAAAACTATAAAACACTGCATTAAAGTCAGACTAAATAGATGGGTTTTTAGTTTACATTTAAAACTATCAATATGTTCTGCTCCTCTCAGTTCCTCTGGAAGGTCGTTCCAGCGGCTGAAAGCAGCATCACCACATGTTTTTGTTCTGCTTTGTGGAACAACTAAAAGAGAAGAACCGGAGGATCTGAGGGGAACTTCCTGCTCTGTTGTTCTCTCCTTTTTTAGTCAGCACTACGGCAGCAGAATTTTGAATCAATTGTAGCTGATTTATTGTATTCTTTGGTCGACCAGAAAGGAAAGCCTTACAGTAGACCAGCCTGCTAGTTATAAAAGCGTGCATCAGTCTCTCTGTGTTGCTCAGAGAGAGAAATGGCCTCACTTTGGAGATATTCTTCAGATGATAAAATGCTGTTTTTGTGATACTCCGGACATGAGCCTAGAAATTAAAATCAGAATCAAAAATCACTCCTAGATTTCTTGTTTCTTGACTTGGCTTGAGTCCTTGTGTATTTACTTTCAAGAGGCGCCTGTCGTTAGGAAACGGTATATGGCAGAGGAACAGGAGCGGTATACCACCGCCGTACCACTCTGAACCACAGTGACACACCATCAGCCACTTCTCGATCTCGGCGCTACCGTTTTTTCGGATGTAAAATACAGACTTTGTTTATCTGGTGTGAATGCAGCGTATGAAACACAGATGTGGGGTGTAATTTCTAAATCACATGAGGTGTGGCTGATTACACTAGTCCTGTGTGAATAGGGCTCAAGTCACTGCATGTTTTATGTTTATGCTGACTTTATGATGATGATATACTGTACATCAGATGTCCGTACGGCCTCATGGACCCAACATGTTGTCTGCTGAGATGCACTCATTTTATTTAAAAGTATAATTTCACCTCGATGTTTAAATCTGATTGTAGGAGACCGTCCTCACCAAACAGGATCTTTGCAGTTTTTCTCAATTGTTTACACACAAATACTGGTACTTGACACACAATGACCACAACATGTAACTCATGCACCAACCCCCTGAACCAATTCTGCTAAACTACAAGCACAATTCCTGCTTTACACTCAAATTGCAGTTCTACAACACACTTTTTTCAAAACACTACACACAATTCTCTGCATTTGGCACAATTTTCATGAAGAAAATCTCGTTTTCACAAGGAACACACTGTCATTCAAAATTCTAAAGCCAATTGCCCTACTATGCACACTGACTCATCACATGGGCAAACACCTGTCACACAGTGTTACAATTAGCAATCAGTTGATGCTTTTCATGGCTGGATTCGACATGCTAAGCGATATTTCCCCCGCTGCTTGGCCAGGGAAAACATTGCTTGTGATGTGGATGAGGTGCTGTGGCCAGACCGAAACAGAAGAGAGGATGCAGCATAGTTTTTTTTTACTGTAACTGTATACAGTAAATTCTTCTGTTGTTTTGTATGTAGACCACTGTATGTGCAACTTTGTGTTGGTTGGGATGTACACTGTGTACATTGTTTTTGTGGGGAAAATAAAATATATTTGTTACCGTGTATTTGTGTGTTCTGAGTATAAAAACAATATTCTAAAATATTTTACAACACACTTATGTATGTACTGTCTGTAGTAAGTGTAACACTGAACAAAAAAAAGGCCTAAGTCATCATGATGAATGGAGAAGAAGTGTTTTCCATTCATCATAGTGTTTTACATTGAGCACATCAGTGTTCAACTGGTTCTTATAAATGTCTATTCATATGATGGTTTGTGTGTGTCATTTGAAAACAAAATACCATTTTGAGAAGAAATAACATTGTTTTGAATGTAAAGTTTCATTTTGCAGGATAATTGAGGGGTTTTGCCCATTGTGTGTGTGTTTTTTGATTTGTGTGTAGAGTTCTGAGAGTATGAGGCATGCTTTCAGAAAATGTGTGTAAACAATCGAGAAAAACTGTAAATGCTTCAGACTAGCTGTGTTTACCGCATCTTGGTTGACCTCTTGAGGCCGTGAGAGTAATGACCACGATCTCTCCCTTTAAACAGGTCGTTTTAGTGACGTGGTCAAATCAGAAAACACAAATCGATTTTGTTTTGCTCATTTGGGTTGTTTTGGAAGGAAGTGAGAAACAATGTATTCTGTTGTTGGTTTGTTATGAAGGTCATTTGAACTGAAACTGAAAAGATGGAGAAGATGAACTCCTCTGTCTCGTCTCTTCTCTCCATCAGGTTGGTGGTTTGACGCCTGTGGATTCTCCAACCTGAACGGTATTTACTACGCCGTCGGCCACAACATCAGGAAGCTCAACGGCATCAAGTGGCACCACTTCAGAGGCCCCAGCTACTCCCTACGCTCCACCTCCATGATGGTACGACCCTACGACTTCTAACAACACCCCTCCACCTCTGTCATGGTACGACCCTACGACTTCAAGCAACACCCCTCCACCTCCGTGATGGTACGACCCTACAACTTCTAACAACACCCTTCCATCGCCGTCATGGTACGACCCTACGACTTCTAGCAACACCCCTCCACCTCCGTCATGGTACGACCCTACGACTTCTAACAACACCCCTCCACCTCCGTCATGGTCCGACCCTACGACTTCTAGCAACACCCCTCCACCGCCGTCATGGTTCGACCCTACGACTTCTAACACCCCTCCACCTCCGTGATGGTATGACCCTACGACTTCTAACACCCCTCCACCTCCGTGATGGTATGACCCTACGACTTCTAACACCCCTCCACCGCCGTCAGGGTACGACCCTACGACTTCTAACAACACCCCTCCATCGCCATCATGGTTCGACCCAACGACTTCCAACACCCCTCCACCGCCATCATGGTTCGACCCAACGACTTCCAACACCCCTCCACCTCTGTGATGGTTCGACCCTACGACTTCTAACACCCCTCCACCTCCGTGATGGTACGACCCTACGACTTCTAACAACACCCCTCAACCTCCGTGATGGTACGACCCTACGACTTCTAACAACACCCCTCCACCTCCGTCATGGTCCGACTCTACGACTTCAAGCAACACCCCTTCACCTCCGTGATGGTATGACCCTACGACTTCTAACAGCACCCCTCCACCTCCATGATGGTACGAACCTACGACTTCTAACAACACCCCTCCACCTCCGTCATGCTACGACCCTACGACTTCTAACACCCCTCCACCTCCGTGATTGTACGACCCTACGACTTCTAGCAACACCCCTCCACCGCCATCATGGTTCGACCCAACGACTTCCAACACCCCTCCACCTCTGTGATGGTTCGACCCTACGACTTCTAACACCCCTCCACCTCCGTGATGGTACGACCCTACGACTTCTAACAACACCCCTCAACCTCCGTGATGGTACGACCCTACGACTTCTAACAACACCCCTCCACCTCCGTCATGGTCCGACTCTACGACTTCAAGCAACACCCCTTCACCTCCGTGATGGTATGACCCTACGACTTCTAACAGCACCCCTCCACCTCCATGATGGTACGAACCTACGACTTCTAACAACACCCCTCCACCTCCGTCATGCTACGACCCTACGACTTCTAACACCCCTCCACCTCCGTGATTGTACGACCCTACGACTTCTAACAACACCCCTCAACCTCCGTCATGCTACGACCCTACGACTTCTAACACCCCTCCACCTCCGTGATTGTACGACCCTACGACTTCTAACAACACCCCTCCACCGCCTTCATGGTTCGACCCTACAACTTCTAGCAACACCCGTCCAACTCCGTCATGATCCGACCCTAAGACTTCAAGCAACACCCCTCCACCTCCCTGATGGTACGACCGTACGACTTCTAACCGCACCCCTCCACCTGCATCATGGTTCGACCCTACAACTTCTAGCAATACCCCTCCACCTCCGTGATGGTACGACCCTATGACTTCTAACCGCACCCCTCCACCTCCGTCATGGTCCAACCCTACGACTTCTAGCAACACCCCTCCACCTCCCTGATGGTACGACCCTACGACTTCTAACAACACTATCAGGATAAAGTGACAGATTGAGCAAATATGCAAAAAAATATTTTGATTAAAGTTACCGACTGCAGCTTTAATCTGCATTTTAACACAAGTGGAAGGTGACAGCAGCGTTTAGCTTCATGAATAAGAATCTGATTGATCTGAGGATCGATCTGAGGATGAGCAGTGATGTTTTCTTCTTGAGACCACTACGATGGTTGTGGTTTATGGATATATGTACATATATACTGTATGTTTAAGATGCCAAGTGGACAAATGGCAGCTCAGATTCCCCTTTAATGTGTTTACTGTTAATGAAACAGACTTGTACATAATAAATGGAAACTGATTGAAGGACGGGCTACTATGACACATTGGACATCATGTTTTTAACTATTGTTCAGGAAGAGAAACAATCTGTTTTGATGGATCAGTAATCAGATTTTTGAGGTCGGACATGACGACACATTTAATCTACAGCCTGTACTCTGTGTTTTGGAACATCGAAGGAAGGAAACGATTACTAAGGAAGAAAGAAACGGACTCACTAAAATAGTACAAATAGAGTTTCATTTGGTTGTTTTCTGTTAATTAACTATTTTAATCGATTGACAGCCCTAATAAATACATAACTTTTACATTCATACCAGCAGCTCTGTGAGGCTGTAATTAAGAACAGTGCTGCTTTGAGCTAAATGCTAATATTATCATGCTAACATGCTCATAATAACAATGCTGACATGCTGATGTTTAGCCGGTATAATGTTCACTATCTTAGTTTAGAGTGTTAGCATGTTAATACAAAGAGTATAGAAGCAAAGAGACAAAACCCTGGTGTTTTTTTTACAACAGCCACTGCCGACATTTTGGATTGAAAACTCTTATAATATTTCTAATATTTTATTGTCATATTATTACAGAGCATTTCAGTAGAATGTGACAATAGAATAGCAATAATTTAGTTTTACTTTTGTATGGCTCTTTGTAGGCGGACGTTTTACTGGCGTCCGGTGGTCTCTTTCAGTCCAAAATGGCGGAAGCGTAGCTCTGCTGCCGGGCGCTGATGTTGCAACGGAACAAACTATTGACCTTCACTTCTTATCAATGTACGTTCTTTGCAGTTTTTGAGGGTATTTGCAGTACAGCTGAGGTTGATGGGAACATCAAGTGTTGGACAAATTCAAATATTGACCTGATGATGGCGATAGATGTTGTCACAATTCAACCTGAGGGAGACATCCAATAGTTGTCCTCATATTTCACTCAAAGCCACTGCTGTCTACCAGCAGGTGGCGCTACAGGAAAAAGTCAGAGGATCACCAAAGTCTGTAGGATTCATCCTCTGGGGATCATGAACGTCTGCACAAAGTTTCATGACAAACCATCTCACAGTTTTTGAGTTATGTTGGTGTGGACCGAAGAGGTGGAGCGACCATCTAGAATCATTAAAAACAACATTAATTGGAGGTCTAACAGTCTAATTGAATTAACCCTTCGCTCACCATGTTATCATTTCAGGTGTTTCCAGAGAAACACACAGAGTAGCAGCATGTGTCTCTCCAGTCTCCGAGGTTATGATGCTTAAAAACAGGTAGATCGTCTCTAAGCTGCACGCTGGTTCACATGAGAGGAGCTGACATTCTGCTGATCGATTATTATCCTTTCAATAGCCATCAGTACAGTTTGTATGTGGAGCCTATAAAATGTTTTCAGATAAAGAAGTTTATACTTCAGCTGATTAAAATGCACTTTATGGAACAGAAGGTGGAGTTTCATCTTTGCTCTCGTTGTTTCAGTCTGTTGTTCTTTGTTTTTATTTACCATGTTCAGCAAAGCTCAGCTGTAAACAGTCTGCAGTATTTTGTACAATAAAATATGTTAATAAAGCCGGTCTGAGTCGGAACTAAATAATCTTTCCGAGAATGATTTTCATAAAGACTTGTATTTTTATTAGGTATCCTGTCATTCATGTTTTCCACGTTCACTGGAAGTAAAGAAGTTCTTTGTGACACATATTTACATCATTTTGAATCAATGGGATTTTTTTTGTAAAATGTATATTGATAAAGAAACTCAGAGGACTTTTAAGGTGTTTATACAAACTAAACAACCAGAGAGAGAACGAGAGGGAATGAGAGGCATGAAGGAAATAAGAAAGAGAATCTGAATCCATTCATTAATCCAAAGATACTAAACCAATGCAAAACTAATGCATCAATATTGTGCCATACAAAGTAACATCACATGGATCCGGTGTTATCTTTGATCATATGATTGTGGCTGGAGTCAACACAATATCACAATCAGAAATCTGATTTAAGTAGGTTTTCAGATACAAGAAGGAATCTGCCTTTTTGTATTGGTGCATAACAATAAACAGTAAAAAAGGGAGATATATCAAGTATTCAATACTCTTATCAACATGGGAAGTGGACAAATATGCTGCTTTATACAAATGTATGTATATATTTATTATTGTAAATCAATTAACAACATAAAACAATGACAGATATTGTCCAGAAACCCTCACAGGTACTGCATTTAGTATAAAACAATATGCTCAAATCATAACATGGCAAACTGCAGCCCAACACGCAACAACAGCTGTCAGTGTGTCAGTGTGCTGACTTGACTATGACTTGTCCCAAACTGCATGTGATTATCATAAAGTGGGCATGTCTGTAAAGGGGAGACTCGTGGGTACCCATAGAACCCATTTTCATTCACATATCTTGAGGTCAGAGGTCAAGGGACCCATTTGAAAACGGGCATGACAGTTTTTCCTCGCCAAAATTTAGCGCAAGTTTGCAGCATTATTTAACCTCCTTTATGACAAGCTAGTATGTCATAAGAGTCACCAAATGTAAAGCATGTAAACATGTTCTAATAGAAACAAAAAATACAAGTATGAGCCTGAAAATGAGCATAATATGAGACTTTTAAATTAGCAATATAAATAAATAAATATTGCACTAATGCACATTGATATCAGTTATCAGCTGAAGAGACTGAATTGTGTAATCAGACATAATTTCCTTTTTTAAAAACACACCCTTGCATCTCTAGTTGATGATAATGTAGAGGGATGTTGAAGGAAAATATCATCATCAAAGAAACATCTGTTCCAGTTTTATTCTGTTTTACATCACATTCACACTTGAACAATTATAAATGGTGTATTATTTTCATTGTATTATTGCAAATTTCTCCACGGTGGGACTAATAAAGGAATATTTTAGGAATATCTTATTTAAAAAGCTGCATGCATACAAACATTGTGCAGTAATGTACTGTGAGTTCAGTGTCGCTCTGCCGCCCTCTTGTGGTCGAACTATGTCACTACAACATAGAAGTGTATATATATATGTGTGTGTGTGTGTGTGTGTTTATAATATGATAGTGTAGGTACCCTTATAAAAAAGAATTATACTAAGTATATAATATAAGTATAGTTCAAGTATAATCCCAAGTATACTTTATGTAATAAGTATACTAATATCAATGTGCTAGTAGTATACTTGTAAGTGTACTGCTTTAATTCTTCTTGGGACTAAATTGGCCCACTTTTTAATTTATTAAATTATACTTTTAAGTGTACTTTAAATGTAGAGTAGTAAACTGTGAGTACACACTGGTACATCCAAGTTGTATTTTGTACTGCAACTATAATATGAATTATACTACAAGTGAACTTATAGGTATACTGTTAGTTTACTAGTTATATACTTGTAGCCCACGTTTTAGTTTATGAAACTACACTTTAAGGAATACTCTCAGTAAACTACTAGTTTGATAGTTTTTACTGCAAGTATACTTGTAAGTGAACTTATAGTACTTGGCCAAATATACGTATACTTTTTCGTAGACTTTTCAGTATACTTGGACGTTTCTGTATACTTGTCGGTATAAGCCAAGTATACTAAAGTATAATTTTGTTAAGTGTATCTCTGATAACTACATAAAAGCGGCAGGCTGCTGCTCCCCAAGTGCTCCACAGACAGACTCAGGAAATCCTTTGTCCCCCGAGCCATCAAATTGTACAACACCTCTCTAGGGAGGGGTTGGACAGAGGAGGACGGTCTGCAGGACGGATAATAATGCACATAGTGCACTTTCATAGACTAAGCTACTGGAGTTACCCTGCACTATAACATTTTTAACAGTCTCTTCTGCACTATATTCACTTTTTTAATAGTCGTGTATCACAGCTGTTACCCTGCACTATATTCAGTTTTAACAGTCTCTTCTGCACTATATTCAGTTTTAACAGTTTTCTTCATCTCCTTGTATTTTTATAGCTGGTATATTTTTTTGTACTTTGTACTACCAACTTTTTTACTGCCTTTTTACTAACATGTTTTGCACTATGGAGCTGTGATGCTGGAAACTTGAATTTCCCTCTGGATCAATAAAGTTGCTATCTATCTATCTATCTATCTATCTATCTATCTATCTATCTATCTATCTATCTATTTATCTATCTATCTATCTATCTATCTATCTATCTATCTATCTATCTATTTATCTATCTCTCTATCTATCTACAGTATCTATCTATTTATCTATCTATCTATCTATCTATCTATCTATCTATCTATCTATCTATTTATCTATCTCTCTATCTATCTACAGTATCTATCTATTTATCTATCTATCTATCTATCTATCTATCTATCTATCTATCTATCTATTTATCTATCTCTCTATCTATCTACAGTATCTATCTATTTATCTATTTATCTATCTATCTATCTATCTATCTATCTATCTATCTATCTATTTATCTATCTATCTATCTATCTATCTATCTATCTATCTATCTATCTATTTATCTATCTATTTATCTATCTACAGTATCTATCTATTTATCTATCTCTCTATCTATCTACAGTATCTATCTATTTATCTATCTCTCTATCTATCTATCCATCTATCTAAAAAGTGAACTGAAAGCATAAGCTCTTATTTTAAGTTTAAAGAAGTATACTAACAGCATACTTGAATAAACTTCTTCTTTGTAAGGGTCCAGTTTGCAGACTCCAGCAGAAACTAGTTCTAGTCCTGATCCAGTACTGGACCTTCACAGAAGGTCCAGTACTGGATCAGGACTAAACAACGTCAGATATCAGAATCAGATGTTGTCTATTTAAAACGAGTCAGTCTCTATGTGGTTAAAGGTGAGTGTTTATCTGACTGCAGTCTCTTCTCAGGTTTCCTTGACCTCACCTGCCCTGACTTCGCGTTTTGCGGGCCGTGTTAGTTGTGTCCCTCCGTGGCTCCGGTAGAGCGTCTCTTCCGGTAGAGCGTCTCAGCAGCTGAGCGGTGTTAACGTGTTAGCTGGTTCTGTGAAGGTCGTGAGTCCAAACCGTGAGTATTCTCTAACATTCAACTGTGTAAGTATGTGTGTTGTATTCAGATCATAACGTGTTCTTCTTCACACCAATAAGGACTAATTTATTTGATCATGTATCTGGTATTTGACCTCTGTCCTCTGATAGCAGTTAGCCGCATCGAGCTAACGCTATCTGACATTAGCTACATGCTAGCTGACCCTTCTCACTCTGACTGACTGCATTATAGTATATGCGTTACATATCTGATATTAGTTATGGTGTCTTGTTTGTTAAAGAGGAAATCATCTGTCATAATAAGAAGAGAGGAAGCTTTAATTGATATCATGCTACTTTGACCTGAGCTATGCTACATCTGTTAGCATGACACTGACTGCTCTCTGTTAGTATTAGCCTATAAAACCCTCCTGAAGGTGATCAATAATGCTTATTAATATCAGCTAGTTAATGAAACCCTCCTGAAGATGATCAATAATGCTTATTAATATCAGCTAGTTAATGAAACCCTCCTGAAGGTGATCAATAATGCTTATTAATATCAGCTAGTTAATGAAACCCTCCTGAAGATGATCAATAATGCTTATTAATATCAGCTAGTTAATGAAACCCTCCTGAAGGTGATCAATAATGCTTATTAATATCAGCTAGTTAATAATACCCTCCTGAAGGTGATCAATAATGCTTATTAATATCAGCTAGTTAATAATACCCTCCTGAAGGTGATCAATAATGCTTATTAATATCAGCTAGTTAATGAAACCCTCCTGAAGGTGATCAATAATGCTTATTAATATCAGCTAGTTAATAAAACCCTCCTGAAGGTGATCAATAATGCTTATTAATATCAGCTAGTTAATAAAACCCTCCTGAAGGTGATCAATAATGCTTATTAATATCAGCTAGTTAATGAAACCCTCCTGAAGGTGATCAATAATGCTTATTAATATCAGCTAGTTAATAAAACCCTCCTGAAGATGATCAATAATGCTTATTAATATCAGCTAGTTAATGAAACCCTCCTGAAGGTGATCAATAATGCTTATTAATATCAGCTAGTTAATAAAACCCTCCTGAAGGTGATCAATAATGCTTATTAATATCAGCTAGTTAATGAAACCCTCCTGAAGGTGATCAATAATGCTTATTAATATCAGCTAGTTAATAATACCCTCCTGAAGGTGATCAATAATGCTTATTAATATCAGCTAGTTAATAATACCCTCCTGAAGGTGATCAATAATGCTTATTAATATCAGCTAGTTAATAAAACCCTCCTGAAGGTGATCAATAATGCTTATTAATATCAGCTAGTTAATAAAACCCTCCTGAAGGTGATCAATAATGCTTATTAATATCAGCTAGTTAATGAAACCCTCCTGAAGGTGATCAATAATGCTTATTAATATCAGCTAGTTAATGAAACCCTCCTGAAGGTGATCAATAATGCTTATTAATATCAGCTAGTTAATGAAACCCTCCTGAAGGTGATCAATAATGCTTATTAATATCAGCTAGTTAATAAAACCCTCCTGAAGGTGATCAATAATGCTTATTAATATCAGCTAGTTAATAAAACCCTCCTGAAGGTGATCAATAATGCTTATTAATATCAGCTAGTTAATGAAACCCTCCTGAAGGTGATCAATAATGCTTATTAATATCAGCTAGTTAATGAAACCCTCCTGAAGGTGATCAATAATGCTTATTAATATCAGCTAGTTAATGAAACCCTCCTGAAGGTGATCAATAATGCTTATTAATATCAGCTAGTTAATGAAACCCTCCTGAAGGTGATCAATAATGCTTATTAATATCAGCTAGTTAATAAAACCCTCCTGAAGATGATCAATAATGCTTATTAATATCAGCTAGTTAATGAAACCCTCCTGAAGGTGATCAATAATGCTTATTAATATCAGCTAGTTAATAAAACCCTCCTGAAGGTGATCAATAATGCTTATTAATATCAGCTAGTTAATGAAACCCTCCTGAAGGTGATCAATAATGCTTATTAATATCAGCTAGTTAATGAAACCCTCCTGAAGGTGATCAATAATGCTTATTAATATCAGCTAGTTAATGAAACCCTCCTGAAGGTGATCAATAATGCTTATTAATATCAGCTAGTTAATAAAACCCTCCTGAAGATGATCAATAATGCTTATTAATATCAGCTAGTTAATGAAACCCTCCTGAAGGTGATCAATAATGCTTATTAATATCAGCTAGTTAATAAAACCCTCCTGAAGGTGATCAATAATGCTTATTAATATCAGCTAGTTAATAATACCCTCCTGAAGGTGATCAATAATGCTTATTAATATCAGCTAGTTAATAAAACCCTCCTGAAGGTGATCAATAATGCTTATTAATATCAGCTAGTTAATGAAACCCTCCTGAAGGTGATCAATAATGCTTATTAATATCAGCTAGTTAATGAAACCCTCCTGAAGGTGATCAATAATGCTTATTAATATCAGCTAGTTAATAAAACCCTCCTGAAGGTGATCAATAATGCTTATTAATATCAGCTAGTTAATAAAACCCTCCTGAAGGTGATCAATAATGCTTATTAATATCAGCTAGTTAATGAAACCCTCCTGAAGGTGATCAATAATGCTTATTAATATCAGCTAGTTAATAAAACCCTCCTGAAGGTGATCAATAATGCTTATTAATATCAGCTAGTTAATAATACCCTCCTGAAGGTGATCAATAATGCTTATTAATATCAGCTAGTTAATGAAACCCTCCTGAAGGTGATCAATAATGCTTATTAATATCAGCTAGTTAATAAAACCCTCCTGAAGGTGATCAATAATGCTTATTAATATCAGCTAGTTAATGAAACCCTCCTGAAGGTGATCAATAATGCTTATTAATATCAGCTAGTTAATGAAACCCTCCTGAAGGTGATCAATAATGCTTATTAATATCAGCTAGTTAATGAAACCCTCCTGAAGGTGATCAATAATGCTTATTAATATCAGCTAGTTAATGAAACCCTCCTGAAGGTGATCAATAATGCTTATTAATATCAGCTAGTTAATGAAACCCTCCTGAAGGTGATCAATAATGCTTATTAATATCAGCTAGTTAATGAAACCCTCCTGAAGGTGCTGAATAATGCTCCTGTATACATGGATGATACAGGACTGATGTACCTGGAAGTAACGTTACTCTTATACAGAGAGGTCACTGGATAGTCTCAGTGCTGACATGACTTCTGATGGCCTTCAGGGACATTATTAATATGTTTATAATCATCAAACATGTCTGTCTCACGACCCTCTACATGTCTGAAGGAAAACTAAAGTCAGTATTTTGAAAACAAGCCGATGAGTGAAGTTAATTGACCTTTGGTGTCTGAATGTTTGACTAATGTCACAAAGAAAATCCAGTATCTATTATTTTTAATGCAGCAATTAATTTTCCATAATTTGATAATAATATATATATATAATATCATATCTAGGCCTGCACAATTAGTCGAAATTTTATCAAAATCACAATATGGCCTCCTACAATTTTCAAATCGCAGGATGAGGAGGAAATTGTCTTGTTGTTTGTTAAAGAGAAGAGAGTAATCTTTAATTGACATCATGCTCCTTTGACCTGAGCTATGCTACATCTGTTAGCATTACACTGACTCTCCTCTCTGTTAACACTAGCTAGTTAATAATACCCTCCTGAAGGTGATCAATAATGCTCCTATATACAGTGTGATACAGGACAGATGTACCTGGAAGTAATGTTACTCTCCTACAGAGAGGTCACTGGATATTTCTCAGTGCTGACATGACTTCTAATGGCCTTCAGGGACATAACCTGTGTATCCTGTGCCATAATATAGAGAGATCTGTTGACGTTGTAAAATGGATTTTACCCACTGTCCACTAAAGAGTCATTTCATTGGCACCTTTTCTTTCTTTTGTTTTTCTTTTTTTTTTTCAAGCTTCAGCTCCACTGTTTTGGCCTTGTGGGATATGTGTACTCATAAAAAAAAAACTGTTTCAAGTCCTATTTGCTGATTTATGTTCATTGCCTTTTCCACTTTTGTTTCTTTAATGCATCTGATTTCAAATGCTTAAAACCAAGAAATTACATAAATTGATTTATGACCTTGTTTACAAACAGATCAAATACAGTTATTCCAACCAGGAAAAAAAATTAATATGTTTATAATCATAAAACATGTCTGTCTCACGGTTCTCTCAATGTCTGAAGAAAAACTAAAGTCAATATTTTGAAAACAAGCCGATGAGTGAAGTTAATTGACCTTTGGTGTCTGAATGTTTGACTAATGTCACAAAGAAAATCCAGTATCTATTATTTTTAATGCAGCAATTCATTTTCCATAATTTTGTGATATAATATCCAAATATGGCAGCACAATAATGATAATAATAAGTTATACATTTATTAATATAGCACTATAGCACTTTTCAAAACGGATGTTACAAAGTGCTTCACAAGAAAACGAGGCAGATAAAGTAACAAAAAAAGAAAAGGTAACAGTTAAAACAGAACATCACAGAACATATCAATAATAATAATAATAATGTAGTAAAATGGTACAACCAGATGATAAAAATAATATATATGTCCACACACACATACATAAATGCTCTGTACACATGCTTCATGACACATATGCATATAAAAATGCATAGACAGACATATGACAACGGGACCTTATAAGAATGCCATCCTAAAAAAATGTGTTTTCAACAGTTTTTTTCAAAGTGGATACAGAATTAGATGATTAAATTTCTACAGAAAGTGTAGTTTGACAGCAAAATCCCGACCCCCTCTAGTCACAGAACTGGACATGGGAACAGCAAGAAGTAGCTGATTTAGCAGCTATTTGAGTGTTCGTACTGGGAAGTTGATTTCCCTAAAAATTAAAATGATCCTCTGATTAACAGACGTCTCTTTATGCATCCATGGACACAGACTCATTGGCGTTTTCAGTCCAAAATGGTGGCAGTGCTACCGCAGCACCATCTAGCGGATGTTGTCAAAAAAGCACCAGAGTTCCGTCTCTTTGCTTCTAAACTCTTTGCTGTAATTATTGCTGTGCACATCATGACAATAAAGAAGTTGAACTCACTTTTGCAGATGTGTCACTATCAGTGTTTTTATCGGCTGATAACAGGAAGTTGCAGTAGAGAAATGCCAAACTAAAGGTCATTTAGAAACCTTGTCCCTGTTGTATCTCACCAGAGAGAACTGATAAGTTTATTTTTCAAATGTCAAATATCCCGCTCAGTTTATCTCTTGGTCACAATTTTAAAAACAAACAAAACAAATCCTAGCCATCAGTATCGAGACTATTTGTTTATGTAAAAAAAAAAAAAGAACTATGAAATAGTAGTGTTGGCCGGGCTGTTCTAGTGTTTAAACTACAACTTCTGGTCTTTCACAATGTTTCACATCTGTATTTATTTAAGGAGCGAATGTGTCTCCTGCCGTTCCTCATAGAATATGGGAATATCAGCCTGACTGCGTCTTTACTCCGACTAAATACAGTTTGAGTCGAGTGCAGTCATTCCTTGACATATTGAGTGCACAGATCGGCCCAAGAATGAAGCTGTATTTTTGTCTTTTTGTCCCCCTGCAGGTGATCCATCATGTCTCTGCAAAAGCCTGTGATGAGGGGGCTGCTGGGAAAGCGTCTGAGGTTTCACTTGCCCATCGCTTTCGCTCTGTCCTTCGTGGCTGCAGTCGCTTTCAAGGTGAGAGTGAGAGACGCAGCGTCCGCGTGGCTTCAACCTGAACGCTGAGGACACTGTTGAGATTTAAAAAGGACACTCTATACAGGGCTGTCCACAAGGATATGGAGTAGACCGCTATTTTATTAGAATCCAAAATAAATATAATAAAGTAGTCGGCTGTTTGGCCGTTAGCCGGCGCTGATTAAGAGCTCTGTTTACAGACATGATGGCGGGAACAATATCAGCATCCTGACCAGCTTCTACTGCAGCAGACATTCAGAATAATATAACGAAATCGAAATACAATCTAGTCGAGTGGCGTAGATTAAACTGTCTGAAGTTTAATTCAAACATTTTGTCTCATGACAACCATCTCTCTTTTCAGCTTTTGGTTTAAATTGTGAACAATGTGCGACATGTCTTCTGTTTCCCCCCCCAGTACGGAGTGACGGAGCCCAGGAAACAGGCCTACGCTGACTTCTACAAGCAGTACGACGCCGCCAAAGAGTTCAACGCCATGAAGGAAGCCGGCGTCTTTGAGAGCGTGCAGCCCTCCGGGGAGTAAAACCACTGTGAGTCACCGTAACATCTGAAGAGTCAAGGATATATACGTATATTATACTTTATTATATTTGATATTCTATGTTATATTATTGTACTATACTGTATATTATGTTATACAGTTTTATTACATTACATACTGTATTATATTTCTATCAGATTTCCATATTGATACTGACAAATACTAAGGACCATTACATAATCTTATATATATGTACTTTGTGTATATGTATACTGTATATACTGACTTGCTGACTCTTTTTGCTGCTACTAACCACATCACACTACGGTATCTTCTACCTTGTAACTCTGTCTTTAATTGCTCTTGTATTATTTCTATTTTATTCCATTTTAGTTTGATATACATCATATTATTTATTTGTTTTACTTTCTCTAACTGTGTTTATTTCTGTCCATGTGCAGCTGCAACAACCAAACTTGAGTTCTGAGGATTAGTAAAGACTTATTTTATATTAAAGCTCAAGCAGGGGTGAAAGTAGTGACTGTGCTCCTCATTCAGACGAGCGCTCTGCGAGTAAACGCCGTACGCTATGCGTGGTAACCATGGAAACGGCATCTGTGCACTACTGTAGCCTATGTGTCCCTGCTGGTACAACTGTGTGGTGTATAAAACATCCCTAATCACAGGTCTATTTGTTTAACTTTTATTAACATTGCCAGATAGAGCATTTGTGCTGCATTCATGTAGTGTTGGAATAATCAGAAATATGAGTTCCCGACTGATAAAATCCATGTGAATGCCCCCTCAGGTTGGAACAATACAAATTCCAAAGGAACAATATCAAGAGATGAAGATTGGGGTAGCCCAGTAGTACCGGCAAGAACTTCAATCTACTTTCACCTCTGAGTTGAACGCCTCATATGCAGCTCTTCAACCCAGAGACCCAGAATCCAACGTAGACGGAGCGTATAGACGATGTTTCTCTATCTCATTGTGTTTTCTTTTCTTCCTGCAGCTCTTCTTCCCGACAGTCATTCCTGGTTTGAGGATGAAGCTCCTTCGTGTCCTCTTGGATGTTATTTACTGATTTAGATGTGAACATCGCTGTGCTGTTTTGTTCCTCTAAATAAAATATTCTATTAATGTAAAAGCTCTTCTGTGTTTTGTCCTGAGTTTGGAAAAGTAAGTTTCTACTAGTGAACACTACAAGTGTCTGTTAAGTGTTTTTAACAACTGATTATATACTGTTTATCTACTGTGAAATAATAGTGTCAAACATCACCGTTACATCCAGCAGACATTTTATTTAACTGTTAAAACTGAAACTAGTTTTTGGTTTGGGAGGAAGAGAAGTGTACAGCTGTGTAGTACTGACAGTATTCAAGACAAGTACTGAGTCCCACTCCCATACAGTGTATTGCCAGATAAAGTAGGTACTATATACTGATTTTTAACATTAAAAACATAAAAACCACAAGATCTCCACTCCTACAAATCATATTTTCTATTAGCATACACTAATATACATGTATGTTATCATACAGTACTATGAGCAGGCATCAACACGAAGCTATACCTAAAATATATCTTCATAATAAGTTTACAAGAAATGTTTTTATATTCTTGGTGTTAGATGTAGTGGAGTTGAAAATGAAAATATTCAAGTACAAGTTTTAGTGGTTTGACCAAGTTTAAAGCAAACCCCACAAAGGATATACTGTATGCATTTATAATAAACGTTACCACTGGTTATTTGTCCAACACAGACACATGTTTGATCCATTTCAAGCAGTAGAATTAAACACTCAAATCAGATAAACTCAAGCACACCACCGATTCAAATTCAAAGGTTATATTAACGTGAAAGGTAAAGAAAGAAAAACAGAGTTCATCAGTTCAGTTTATAAGAAAACGACAAAACTCCACTTCGGGATTTCCCGGTTACCATAGCAACTCAGCTCAAAGTCACTTAATAAAAATACTCATCAGTTCAGTAACGTAACCATTCAAATATAAAAACCAACCCCTAAAGCTTTTATGAAGGAGGAGAAAAGACAGAAACATACATGTACCTTGAATTTGTACTTGAGTAAATGTACTTAGTTAGATCCCACCACTGGTAGTTTTTAGTTCAGCATACATAATTTGTAATTTAATGACTTTTCCAGTGTTAAAACAAACTCATATCCTCAAAGTTAAAGTTATTTATTTGTCAAGTGAACATTGGCAATTTAGTTAGAAATGAAATAGTGCAGAAGTTACTTCTCTGCAAAAGTTAGATGCAACTTTTTATACTAATGCAGGACTTTTATTTGTAACGGAGTATTTCTACACTGAAGTATTTCAAGTTCTTTATTATCATGTGTACAACAATTACAGAGAAGCAGTCGTTGGCAATGAACATCTTAGATCTCAGGCTCCCTCCAACTATACCATTAAATATGTAGGCTGTAAAATAATAATCACAGTTTCTCTTGTATAAACATCAAAAAATATAAGAAAATAGAAATAAAGGAGTATTTAACATGTAAGTCGTGTACATAATGCTACCCCATGCAGGACACCATCTCAGCAGGGAGAGCTCCTTCAGCGACAGGCTGCTCCACCCGCAGTGTGTGAAGGAGTGCTATCGCTGGTCCTTCCTTCCTGCAGCTGTCAGACTTTACAACCAGCACTGCTCCCAGTAGACCACTTACACACCAAAACTGACAATAACTGCACTATACTGTACCCTGACTGTGCAATATCAATACTTTCAGGTGCAATTTCATTCCAATCACTGTGCAATATCATATTTCCACTTGTGCAATTGTGTTAATAGTCTGTTTATTGTCAATACTGTATATATTGTTACTATTTTAAATATTCTCCTTGTTTATATTGTTCCTATTTTTATATTTCCTTCTATTTAAATTGTTCATATTTTATATGTCTATCTACTTTTGTTTTGCTTTTTTATTTTTACAGTGTTGTATCTTGCTTTTTGTTTTTACTGATGCTTCTTGTTTTTTATACCATCCCCTTTGCTGCTGTACACTGCACATTTCCCCACTGTGGGACTAATAAAGGAATATCTTATCTTATCTTACAATATAAATACAAACAAAATATGTGTAAAGAAATATAAGTACTAAAACTAAAACTAAGAAATGAAAATATATGAAATTTATACAAATATTTGCATTAAGATGTCCAATATATAACAAATAACCACAGTGCAGTGTATATATATATATATACTGTATATATATATATACAGTATATATATATATATACAGTATATATATATATATACTGTATATATATATATATATATATATATATATATATATATATATATATATATGTGTATGTATGTATGTGTACTTCTCCAGTGTTTATAACCTCCATGGTGTTTGTTTATATCTATGGTGTTTTACCTGAGGTGGTCTCTCTTGTATTGTACTCAGTGTGTCTCTGTCCCCCCCTGCTGTCGGTCCCCGGTACTACAGTCTTTGTCCGGCCCGCCTTCCTTCCGTCCTTCCTGTCCTCGCGATCACTTCCTGGTGTTTTCAAACGGCAGCCGAGCGGTTTGCCCAACTCGTCCAAAGTTGTGGAGACACGGAGAGGACAACATGAGCTCAGAGACGAGGACCCGGCAGCGGTGTGAAGAGTGTCCGCGGTGTGAACGTGTCCTTACGCAATGATTACCGGACGGTATGTGTCTTTAACGGCTAACGGACGGCTGGAGGGACGCTGCTAGGACACAGGACACAGCGGAGGCTAGCTGCTAGCCTGTTAGCCAGCGAGCTAACACACAGTTAGCACACAGTGTATCTGTTACTACCACAGTTAGCTTAGCATAGTTAGCTTAGCATCGAGTGAGCTCCGTGTGAGACGAGCTAACGTCAAGTTGAGACTACAGAGAAGAAGACAGAAGAGGACAACATGGAGAACAAGGACAAAGTTCAGATGAGGAGTCACCCTCGCAGGTAACGTCAACATGCTAATAATGAAAACATATCGATCAGTAATCATTGATTAGATCTGTCTGGTCTGTCTGGTTGTGGTCAACTGAGCTGCTGCTGCTGCTGCTGGGATGAAATGAGCCTGATACCTGTTATAGTGAGACACCTGGTTATACCTGGTTACACCTGTTATAGTGAGACACCTGGTTATACCTGGTTACACCTGGTTATAGTGAGACACCTGGTTATAGTGAGACACCTGGTTATACCTGGTTATAGTGAGACACCTGGTTATAGTGAGACACCTGGTTATACCTGGTTATAGTGAGACACTTGGTTATACCTGGTTATAGTGAGACACCTGGTTATAGTGAGATACCTGGTTATAGTGAGATACCTGGTTATAGTGAGATACCTGGTTATAGTGAGACACCCAGCGGTGTAATGTACCATAACTAAGTACTTTTACTCTACTACTCTACTTGATTGAGGTACTTTACTAGTATTTTATGCCACTTCATACTTCTTCTCCACTACACCTCAGAGAGAACTACTGTACTTTTTACTGCTCTACATTTATTTTAGGTAGGTACTACTAATTTCTGAGTTACAGCAGCAAAAGATAAAACAAGCACACAACAAGATTAAGAATAGAATAAAAATAAATAAGATTAAAAATAGACATTAGCAATAAATACTCTTAAAAGCTGGTTAGCAAGTGCCAGTGCTAACGTCCAAAGTCTACAGCTTTAGTTACTTTAAAGATTATAATGATCAAAATATAATCAACTAATAAATTACATTTTTATAGGTTAATGTTGAAGCTACCTAGCAGTATTCATGATTTAAAGCCTCTGAACACCAGATCAGGCAGATTCACCTGTGTGGGTGTTCAGAGGCTTTAATGCATCAATAATTATTACTCTGTATACGTAATGAATAAAGTGTAAAATAGCCAATATATCTCGTTTGTTCCTTGTTACTGATAGAGAGTTCAATCATCCAATCCATCAACCAACTCAAAACAAGAGTCAATACCAACAGGAGAATACACTGTTTGCCATTGACGGAGCATTTTGGCAAATTTTTCTTGGGCGCTACCCACATAATCAGCTGTGCTGCTCATCCCACAAACGCATGATCCTTACAAGTTGAACATCATTGTGAAGGTAAATAAACAGGCTTTCCAACGATGTAAAATACAATGACCATTAGCATTGTAACAACAGAGAAATAATCCACCAAACACAAGTTTACAAACTTTTTTCCCCAGTTTATATATTAGGGCTGGGAATATTCGCCTCTCTCCCAATTCGATAAGTATTGCGATTCGATATTAGGTTTTATTGTGATTTTTGTTACCACGATACGATAACGTTCCCTGTCCGTGACAGAGTTAGCATGCAGCTTTAGCCGTGATGTCTAGCTCTGCGTTTCCTGCCAATGTGTGAAACCCAAAGTGTTTCCATACTTTACTGGATGTGTAGTGTTTACCACGCTGGATTTAAAATAGGAGGGTGCAGGTCGTATCCACGCAGACCCTCCGCCATATTCTTCTCACTGCGGTTTGTTTTGGTTGACGGATACGGAACGGACATGACATCACGTTACTCAGACTACAACAATAAAAGTGGTAACATCCTCCTACCTCCACATAGACTCAAATGAAGCAAATATATCAATTATGGCATTAAGAAATGTATTTCAAAATCTTAAAAAAAAAACAATCGCGATACACAGGTGAATCAATTTCCCACCCCTAGTATATATGATCCTGAAATGGGCCATTCTGCATAACAATGAGTACTTTTACATTTGGTACTTTGAGTATATTGATGCTTATAGTTTTGTTCTTTTACTTAAAGGACCAGTGTGTATAATTTCGGGGGATCTATCATGAGAAATGGAATATAATATTCATAACTATGTTTTCATTAGTGTATAATCACCTGATAATAAGAGTCGTTGTGTTTCCGTTAGCTTAGAATGAGTCCTTCATATTTACATGGGGAGCGGGTCCTCTTTACCAAAGTGTATTGAAGGAAAGAGACGAAACTCTGGTGTTTTTTTGACAACAGCCGCTGCCGCCATTTTGGACTGAACATGCTTATTATATTATTTGTAATAATTTATTGTTCAACACAGGCCATTTCAGTAGAAGTAGTAGTATATGACAATAGAAGAGAAATAATTTAGCTTTACTTTGGTACGGCTCTTTGTAGGCCGACGTTTTACTGGCGTCTGGTAGTCTCTTTCAGTCCAAAATGGCGGTAGCGTATCTCTGCTGCTGGGCGCTGATGTTGCAGTGGAACAAACTATTGACTTTCACATCTTAGCAATATACGTTCCTGTGTAGCTCTTTATATGTATTACATAATCCAATGGTTAAAATATTATAGATAAAATTCATGGAGGTTTATTTTTTTAATTTAGGAGAGTCAAAAGTGACCGTGGTTGCAGAAACCCCCATAAATAGATAAAAACCAGTTCTACATGAGTCCACCTGTTATTGGATCAGCCTCTGTTGTGTCTTATCCCTGAGTTTAATCACTATCACCCCCTGCTGATCCAGTTTAATGCCTTAACTCTGTGTGATAATCTTCACTTGCAGCTCAGCTCAGATAGAGGAGGCCTGTAATCCTCCGTGTTCCTCAGGTGTATGTGTTGGGTTTGACAGCCTTGTGTTGTCAGATGGGTTTCTATGGCGACAGGCGTGTTAGGCGTCAGAGACCACAGCACGTGTAGTATCAGAAAAATGAGGTCACAGGAAATAGTTCAGATACTTTGGTTAAAACAACAGAAACAGCTGGATTGACTCAGGTGTGGTGTACGTGATGTACGAGAGACTTCATCATCTTTATCATCCTACACTGAGTCAGTTTTATGTCTGTCACATCTTTCTGTGTTTTATTGATAGTAATAATAATAATAATAATAATAATATATTTACTGTTTTTATATAGCACTTTTCAAAACAGATGTTACAAAGTGCTTCACAAGACAATAAAAGCAGATAAATAAAGTATAATAATAAAGTTATTATATGAAGTCAGCTGAGCAAACAAGCTGCTTCATGTCTGGTGACGGTTAATGCAGGACAACAGTGTAAATACATTATATTGACCTGTCAGGGGTTTGTTTAAATGTATTAATTCTTGAGGTTTTTCACCAATAATCCTGAAACAATTAGTCAATTAAGTGATTAGCACATTGTCAGATAATTAATTAGCAACTATTCTCATAATTGATTAATTGTTTCAGTCATTTTTCAAGCCAACATTCACTGTTTCCGGCTTCTCTAATGTAAAGATCTACTGTTTTTCTCTGTTTAATAGTACATTCTAGTATAAACTGTATATTTAGGTCTAGAATATAGAGTTTAAACTTGTTTGTGAGCTCAGTTTGGTGTGTGATTGACAGAAGGAACTGACGAGTTCCTATTCTGTCCGGTTATCAGGAGGATGTCAGTAAAACACACAGTGTGTCTTGTTTATCATGTCCACTCACTCATCCACCGTTTCCTCATTAAACTGATGTAGACGTGGAGTTTTACGTCATTTTAGCCCTTTATGTTCAGGCAAGAATTGTTTTGTTTTTTTAGCTTTTTTTAACAGTTTGGTAATTTGTTATGCGAGAGCAACAGAAGCAATTCTGAGTGACTGCAGTATTTTTTTTTTTTTTATGATTTTCTTTAATTTACGACTCAAAAAATAATTTACTTTAAATTTTTTTTGAATATCTTATTTACTTTGGTTGTGTCCGTAATAGGTCTGTCAAAGTTAACACGATAATAACGCGTTAAGCATTTTAATTTTAACGCCACTAATTTCTTTAACGCAGCTTGTGATTTTCAGGTTGTGGCGGCTCAGTTTTAAAGCTAGAGTGAAGATACTGGTATCATGTGAAACTAGAAAAACCTAATGAATCCATCGGTACCAACCATGTCATACTAGCTTGTTGAGAAGGAGGTTAAATAACGCTCCAAACGTATCGTACTAGAAAAAGAGACCAGAGGGAAAACTTTAAATTTAGTAATGTAAACAGTTGGTGTGTCCACAGCAGATACACACATGCATTAGTAGAAGTTCACAGAGTCCCTTGAAATGCAGATTATGGGCTGCTGTGGTAGATTAGCATTTCAGTGCTCAGTTCTCAGTTTCTTTCGAGGCTTGAAGCCTGTACAGTTTGGGCAGAGTATGAAATGTGGTCCTGAGGCTTTAAAAGAAAGTCACGGACGTCTTGACACACAGGTCTGTTATCAACTGAACACTTGACAGACAAACAAAAATGATAAAAAAATGCAGCTTGTGCCATCCTCTGTGCATCCAGGACTGCTAAACAACACATTCATTTCAGATTTAATTTCTTCAGGCATACTAATCATCACAGGCTGCACACGTTTACACGTGAGACTACAGATTTTGTTTACGGTGATATATAAATTTGATACATCTGAGTCGACACACAAGCCAACTTAAACATTGTATGAAAGCACCAATAAATAAACCAAAAGTCTGTGTGATCCAGGCGTCTGAACAGAAATGTGAGAGTGGAGCAGCAGATATTTCCTTCCTGTACTCATCCTACAAGTTGCTTGTTACATCTGTATCTAGGACATGTTTGGATCTATTTTTGTTTGTATACTGAGACTATTTTTATCTTGTCTTGACTTATCAAACATCTGGAGGAGTTTTGTTTTTCGGCTCAAACAGGAGAGAGCAAAGGTGGACAGCTACACCTAAAGGAGGATGAATTAATATTCTGAACACGTGAAGACTCTCTGGAAACAAGAATAGCTGTTGGTCATACTGACTGTTTAATTCATTTAAGCACTTCTTAAAATGGTGTTTCAAGCTTTTAACTTGTAATAATAATAATTATAATAATACATCAGATTTATATAGTGCTCCTCAAAGTTACTACGCTTTTTATACTGTAGAATAAAGAATAAAAAACCTTCTGTTTGAGCTAAATTGTGTCATTCTGTCTAATTTATGGCTGATAGTAGAGGTGCTTATCGAATAGTTGGAAGCTTCATTCATCACGTTGAAATTCAAATTCTAAATCAACATTTGAATGCATTTTTTACACGCCTCTTCATTGTGTTTAAAGCCGGTATTTGTGCCCAGTGTGTGATTAAAAAAAAATAAATTAAATTAAATTACGTGATCCAAACATTTCCAAGAACTCCAGAGAGTCCAAAAGTCAACATTTATTGAAAAAAGACAGATGTAATCAATTCAAAAAATCACAACATGTTTTTATTAGTGCTGTCAATAGATTAAAATATTTAATCGTGATTAATCGCACATTTTTTATCTGTTCAAAATGTACCTTAAAGGGAGATTTGTCAAGTATTTAATACTCTTATCAACATGGAAGTTGACAAATATGCTGCTTTATGTAAATGTATGTATATATTTATTATTTGAAATCAATTAACAACACAAAACAATGACAGATATTGTCCAGAAACCCTCACGGGTTTAGCATTTAGCATAAAACAATATGCTCAAATCATAACATGGCAAACTGCAGCCCAACAGGCAACAACAGCTGTCAGTGTGTCAGTGTGCTGACTTGACTATGACTTGCCCCCAAACTGCATGTGATTATCATAAAGTGGGCATGTCTGTAAAGGGGAGACTCGTGGGTACCCATAGAACCCATTTACATTCTCATATCTGGAGGTCAGAGGTCAAGGGACCCCTTTGAAAATGAACATGACAGTTTTTCCTCACCAAAATTTAGCGTAAGTTTGGAGCGTTATTTAACCTCCTTCACGACAAGCTAGTATGACATGGTTGGTACCAATTGATTCATTAGGTTTTGTAGTTTCATATGATACCAGTATGTTCACTCTAGCTTTAAAACTGAGCCGCTACAACCCGCGATACTATTGCATTAACTCTGACAGCCCTAGTTATTGATTTATTTTCCACTGCTCGGGGGCCAATAAACTGATGACGATGACAGCGGTGTGTACACTCGCATTTGTGGTGTTAAAACAACTTTGGTTTATTATCACTTTCATTTTGACAGCCCTAGTTTTATCTAACAAAATATTCTGCTTTAATTAGGTTCGGACGGTATCTGTTTTTTTCATACCTTCCTGACATTTAACCTGTCTACACGGTGTATGACGGCAGTAGTAGTTAGTTGCAACTCTACTCTGAAATATTTACATTGAAAAGATGCTCCTTTGTTATCCCCGTCTCAACCGTCTACATGTCTGTCTCTGTGTCTACAGACAGCTGAAGAAGCTGAGCGAGGACAGCCTCACCAAGCAGCCAGAGGAAGTGTTTGACGTCCTGGAGAAGCTGGGTGAAGGGTGAGTCATGAACAGACACCTGTATTACACATTTCTGCTGTTTGTAGTCATAAAGGATCGTTCTCTTTCTCTTTTCTATCTTTGCCTCATGTCTTCAGCTCCTCCCTGCTGTGGTGCTCATCAACATAAACTTTGCCTCTTCATATCCTGTTTCTCAACGCACTTCCTGTGTTCAGTGCGGCTGATTGACGCCGTGTGTGTGTCACTGCTGACACTAGCATCTAGCTCTACTCCATGACCCTCCAGTGAACGTAGCTCGTTCTGTGTGTAGTTTCTTTCTGCATCATCAGTTCCACTGGTGTTAATGAGGCTTAATGTTCACACCAGTCACACCCTTTAGGGTTTTCTCACTGTTAGTTTTTATTTAGAACTAACTCAGAGTGCTAGAGAATAATCCAGAGCAGCTACAGGAGAAATAATTCCTGACAATGACTGATATTCTTGACTTCTGGACATCTCTGACATGAAAATCAAACATTTTTACTGAATTCATTCAGAGATTTTTCAAAGTAAAAGTCCCTAGAAGTGTATGATTCAACTTTTCCCCATGGTCTAGTGTTAAAAAAGTTAACAAAAATCGCAATATCAAATCACAATAGTTAAAAATCAAAATACATATCGAATCAGCACCCAAGTATCGTGATAGTATTGAATCAGGAGATAGGTGTATCGTCTGCTTTTAAATTGAAATGATATCATTGATATTCATGTGTTTCCTGCTGCTACACTCGACAGATTTTAGTTGCTAATCGATTGACTTGTGACCAGTGGCGTATCGGCTCATCCACAGGTAATAACAACCAACTGTTTGTGCCTCTGCAGGTCGTATGGCTGTGTGTATAAAGCCCATTATAAAGAGACCGGGGAGATTGTAGCCATCAAACAAGTTCCTGTGGAGTCTGACCTTCAGGAGATCATCAAGGAAATCTCCATCATGCAGCAGTGCAACAGGTACTTGTTGGTTAGATATTAAATCTTTCCAGTTTACGTGTTCAGAGGTCTCCCACTCGTCTTTAGCAGAGGTGGGCTGCAAACTGAAAACATTTACAAATAAGCTATAAAAGAGTTGTGAATTAAATCAAGTCGAATTTAATTGTATAGCCCAAAATCACAAATTTGCCTCAGGGGGCTTTACAATCTGTACAGGATACGACACCTTCTGTCCTTTACAGTGCAACCCTCTCATTGGATTGTTATTTGACTTTAAATTATGTTATTAATATACACTTTACAATCATTACTGTCATCAGGTTGTCCACAGTGACTCATAATAAGTGTTTTCAACCTCCGTGGAAACAAGAGTCAGACATCAAATAAACCGTCTGGGGGGTTTCCCAGAAACAAACACCCTCCCTCCTGTCACAGAAACTTTTAGGGGAAACACTGTAACAGTTTGTCTTTTGTTAATGAACCAAGGAATCGGTTATTTGTGATAAACAAAATGTATTCTTCGTAGGGCTGTCAAAGTTAACGGCACGTTAACGCAAATTAGTTTTAACGCCACTAATTTCACTAAATGTATTAACGCAACTTGTGATTTTTAGGTTGTGGCGGCTAGTTTTAAAGCTAGAGTGAAGATACTGGTATCATATGAAACTAGATAAACTGATGAACACTTGCTTGTCGCGCTCCGAGCGTTAGCTAGATTTTGGCGAGGAAAAACTGGCGTGGCCATTTGTGTTTTGTTTTGACCATTAGTGAGGTGGCTGTTACATTTCTTGACACCACGTAGCTCCTAATAATTTTTTACTGGTGGACGCTACGCACATAACAGCGAGCGTCAATGAACTGACCCAGGTTTCTCCCGCTGACGGCTCATTTTATCTAAACCAATCAGCCGTTCCTCGTCGCCGTTGTTGCGACACTCTCGACTTGAGTGACAGGGAAAAATAGGACCAGGGCGTCCGACAAAAGCTCAGCTCAAAACGTCGTGACGCGCTGCATTTGTAATGATTTAGATAAAAACAAAAAATAATGGACCGGCACTTTAAGTAACAAAACACACTTAAGATTTTAAGCAGGCTGAAATGTATAAAAAGTGACCACAGTCTTGTACAATGTGACACAGCTCTGTGTATCCTGCTGAGTTTAATACCTCTCTATGTGTTCAGTCCTCATGTGGTGCGGTACTACGGCAGCTACTTCAAAAACAGTGACCTGTGGATCGTCATGGAATACTGTGGATGCGGATCAGTTTCTGATATCATCCGGTTACGTAACAAGACGGTAATGAACCACACACACACACACACACACACACACACACACACACACACACACACACACACACACATACATACATACATACACATACACATAGTTTGTATAGGGCATTGAGAGCACGTGTATCAGTAAGTGTTATTGTGCTGAAGTGTGTGTTTACGTGTCTTAATGGAAAAAGAGGTTTTGAGTATGTTGACGTGTTGACGATACTTTAATACTTACATCATCTCTGCGTTTGTGTGTGTTGTAGATAACGGAGGAGGAGATAGCCACCATCGTGCAGTCCACCCTGAAGGGTCTGGAATATCTTCACTTCATGAGAAAAATCCACAGAGACATCAAGGCGGGAAACATCCTGCTGAACGCAGAGGGTCAGGCCAAACTGGCCGACTTCGGAGTTGCTGGACAACTCACAGTGAGGACAAATTAGATATATACTAACTGTATGTTTGTTTTATTAAATATATCTGCCCGCTAAAATGTCAACAGAATAACAACAAAATCTGGACTACATCTCCATACATACACCTGATGTTACTTTAACAAAACAACTAGAACTAAAAAAAGCAGGAATCTTGACTAATGAGATCATTATAGTTGGTGGGTTTTGGACTGTTAACTTTCAAGATTTAAAGCTACTTCGAGGAACTTTTATTCTGTGTTGATTTTGTCGGTCCCTGTGGACAACAGTGGTAGTGTTTCCGAGCACCAGAGTCCCTTTAGAAAACCTCTGTTACTGAAGTAGTTTCTGGTGAACCTGCATGGTTTCGACTTATTTTGCCAAAATCCGACCCGATGACGGGCACTAGGAATATCTATATAGAAATAGCCAATCTTCTCTCTGATGCTCTTGTTTACTGATGTAGGACATATAGAGACATCAGGATTAAATTGAGACGGTTTCATAACCAGTTAAAAGTTTCTCACAGTAACTTTAAACAAACGGGCATCTGAGTCAGTATCAAAGCAGATAATGATGATTTAGTTGTTATTGGAATATTCAGACAGCGCAGCAGTGTATCATGCAACATCGGTCAAACTAGGGCTGTACGATTCTGGCCAAAATGATAATCATGATTATTTTGATCAATATTGAGATCACGATTATTTATCATGATTATTCATTGAATGACAAAATATCTTTTTATGGCACTTTCACATTTAAATAAACAGACCACTGCTTTTAGCTTTGTTTCCATGTTGTGCTACAATCCCGCAAATCTTTGCATCAAAATAAGATTCTTAATTCTTAATTTCAGTGCATTACGAGGCAAAAACGAGTAATATACAGTGTAATTACTCCTCTACTGGACTGTAGCCGCAACATTCAGGAACGTTTTTCACAGGCTGCCGCTGTAGGGTGCGTACGCAGTGGCATGACAAAACATCTTGATCGTCTTGAGTTTAGGAAGCTCAAAATTTAGCTCTTTTTTGCAGCTACGTTTTTTTCTGAGAGGAGCACACATTTCAAACGTCAATATCGCAGTTGATCATGTTCATTTAATTGTGGAAAGCCCAAATCATGATCGCGATTAATATTCTATTAATTGTTCAGCCCAAACTATAAAGCTGTTGTCCGTCTGTGCTCTTTACTTCTCAGAAAGTTCTGCACCAACAGTATAAAACAAGTATCGATAACATCCGGCTCTCTCTCTCCCTCAGGACACCATGGCGAAGAGAAACACCGTCATCGGCACGCCGTTCTGGATGGCTCCAGAGGTCATACAGGAGATCGGCTACAACTGTGTGGCTGACATCTGGTCTCTGGGGATAACCGCTATAGAGATGGCCGAGGGGAAGCCGCCCTACGCCGACATCCATCCCATGAGGGTGAGAGAGGCTCTGCAGTGGCTTTGTGTATTTGGTGAAAGAGTTTGGGTTTGTACAGAGAAAGTATTTTATATTTGTGTGTGCAGAGATGTTCGAGGGTCGACTATGAAGACGAGGATAATTAGTTACGTTGAGTATTTCTCTCTGCGTGCACTCCTTCGTCTTTGGCTGTTCTGAGTTATGTTTCCTGTTCCAGGCCATCTTCATGATTCCCACCAACCCTCCGCCAACGTTCAGGAACCCGGATCTGTGGGCGCCGTCATTTAAAGAATTTGTCAGCCAGTGTTTGGTGAAAAACCCCGAAAATAGGGCGACTGCCACACAGTTGTTACAGGTAACGCCATAATAAACTCCACTACGGAACCTGAACTATAGAGGACGTATTTGACAGTATTATGCTAGGTGTGTTACTCAGGGTACGCTGGTGTTATACCCATCGTAATCTTAATTTGGTTATAGTAATACGTGTTTTCGTCAGAGCATTACCTTTACTAGTAAAGACTGAATTTTCATTGTAGTTAAGAGCTATTGAATTAGGCATCAGCTGCTAGTATGTGTGCTGGTGTGGAAAACAGATAATTTGTGTATATCTTCTTCCTATTCTCGTTAATTTAACCACGTTGTCTCTCTTTCGTTTGTCTCTCTGTCTCCTTCAGCATCCGTTCATCAAGTCGGCGAAGCCCAGCTCCATCCTCAGAGCGCTGATCACAGACGCCATGGAGATCAAACTGAAGAGACAAGAGGAGGCAGAACAGAGAGAGCAGGATGCAGAAGATGACGACAATTCGGTAAAGACAGAAATAATCATAGAATATGTAGAAAATAGTTAAATGGAGAAAGTGTCGTCTGCTGTAGTGTCGTGCGTTTCTTTGAGCACTTTGGCCCTGATGGAAAAAAACATCCATTTACCGGATTTACAAAACCAGTACAGTGGAAACTGCTTCTAGTGATCACGTCTCTCCGGGTCAAATTGATCACAATTCAGTAAATATTGTTGTTGTGCATCATTTCTCATGCAGATTACCATCTAATTGACATTTGTATAGTATTCGTAGGAAGACGAATCGTATTCGTCTTCCTTTTCCCTCACCGAGGGGTAGGCGTTGTTGTTTTTGGCCGGCTCTGCAGCGCGAGCGGTGCATGCAGAATGGCACCTCTTTGTTGGGGCTCCTCGCTCGCTCACTCAGTAGCGGCGTGGAGGGAGACGGGCATCGGTCTGCATGAGCTGCCGATGCCGAGGAGCCGGTTTACAAAGTTTCACTTTGGGGGCATTACGTGACGAGGCATTATCAATCCACTTTGACCAGGTTTTTTATTCAGAGGAACTGACTTTCTTTTTCCCGTCATGATATCAATGCGCACGCAGCATCAGCCTCACGTATCCAGCCGGAAAGCAGACGGTCCGTAAGGCAGAATATCACGGGAGTAAAGTTAAAAAACAAAACGAAAAATCTACTAACGTTAGTCTAACATAGTTTTAAAATGTTTTTCCGTATGTTTTCATGTATGAAAAGACCCCAAATTAACACTGCAGGCGGACTACTTGATTACTATAAGCAGATTATTTAAACAGTGTTTGTAGAGGAATGATTCTGTCCCAAGCTGTTTGATCACTATCAGCTGTTGATCACTATCAGCTGTTGATCACTGTAACTAGAACTAAAAAAAAGCATACAAAATAATCTTAACTAATGAGAATGTGTCATTGTAGATAATTTGCTTTGGATTTTTAACTCTCCAGACATAAAACATAATGGCATTTTAATAAAATCATATTTGCTGATGGTAGTAATGGGCGTTAGCAGTAAAATTAATTCACTTAAAATATTCTTTATTTGTTATTTAACTCCCTTTTCCACATTAACCTCCACAAAGTAGACAAAAAGATCAAATCAGAAAATAATAATAATGAGTCTACGTATGAAAAGATAGATAATGAAAACTGAATTGTCACAAATATCAACAAAGAGATAATAAAACCAATCAAAAAGAATAAATAATATAATAACTAACATGGTGGGTTTGATGTTCTCGGGCAGAAGAAGCTCTATAAAGGACGGTTTGTTTGTGATGGCGTGTGTTAATAAAGTTGTGTGTTTCAGGATGAGGATGAGGTGGACCAGGGGACGATGGTGCGGGCGGGAACAGGCGACTCGGGGACCGTCCGAGTCGCCGGCTCATTAACAGGATCGCTCGGCGGTTCGGCTCCGACGATGATCGCACACGGCGACGACGAGGACACGGGAACCATGCGGTCACAGCTGGGCACCATGGTCATCAACTCTGATGACGAGGACGAGGAGGAAGCTGGTACTATGAAAAGTAAGTAAACACTAACACGATGTGTGTCAGTCACTAATGAGGCCTGTGTAGAGATGTGGTACACTAATGCAGGTCGTCATGAGGAATTGGCTCACAGTTTACTGGACAGAGTGTAAGAGGAACCAACTGATGAGGAAGTGTTTTTAAAACAAAGTGGATTCAGGCTGACTGTCACTTCATCTGGTCCGCTCCATAGACCGTCAATACAAGGTCTATAAACTAGAAACTGGTTCTGTTCTGAGTTTCTCTATCAAATCAAACATGTTACTGAACGTGTGCTGTAGTTGGTGAGCAACGCTGACCACAGATTCAGTTCAGTGAGTTTAAGTGGATTTTCTGAACCTTTTCTACTAGGGAGGTTACAGGGGGTCTTTAGGGGGAGATAGCAGGTCAACAGTAGATGTCACATAGAAGTGGTGTACGTCATCTGAAAGCTGGGAACCTGAAGATTAATTTGAGATGCAGCTCAGCACTGTGCGTCAAGTTGTTCTAGTCATAAATCAGAAATAACCATGAATTCAAATAGTTAAAGTGTATAAAGGTTTAGAACATTATGATAGAAGTATCTGATGATCCGCCCCATGCTCTATTATGTCTCATAAGTTGTTGCAGTAATGTTTGGGTTGATTCCATTTGTTACACAGATTTGGTGCTAAATTTAACAATTCTTTACCACTGGAGAATTGATAAAAATTAATCAATAATCCCTCCAAAATACCACATTAAGACACCAAGACCTTGAGGAACACCATAGAAAAAGCCATGCTGTGATTTGGGATCAAAAACTTTTGACATTTGGAGATTTCTGCAAGAATTGCATTTTTTTTAGCGAGTGGATGGCGAGCACTTCTGTTGTGTAAACTGCTCAGAAACCCCCTTATTGTCAATCTAGCTAGGAAAGCCATCCGTCCTCTGAATGCTCTAGGTCTCTAGTTTGTGGCTGTAAAGTTTCATGAGGCTGTGATTATCCTAGAGGTCACCACAGGTCATTTTATACAGTGAGGTCAAGTTTCACAACAATGAAATGTCTCTTATGGTGACTAACATCATCTCACATGAATACAGTTGGGCTCATTGGATCCACAAGAGTCTCAACTTTACAGTGAGAAACAATTTATGTACTTTCAGGACTGTTTAGGGACCCCAGTATGTAGAAATATTCAAACACACCATTTTAGAATAGGAGGAAATAACACTTTTATACTAAGCCTAACTTCGGAGCTTCACTCAAGCTTTAAAGCTGAAGCTGCTACTTCCTCTGAAAGACAGTAAAGTCGGCCGAGGTCGCCGGCGTCCTCAAAGAGTTGAAGAGGTTAATCAAGTAATTTCAGTTATGGCTGTTATTAAATGTTTGGTTCTTCATTAGAATTTTTTACAGCAGACATTTTGATTTGTTATAGTAGGAAAAGCTCAGGTGTTACTAATAACACTATCTATGGCTCTGGTCTATTCAAGTGTTCTAGTGAGAGTGCAAGCAACCGCTACGTTCATGTTGTTTTTTTCCTTTTTTAATTCTTTGCAATGGGAGCGCCGCGTTTACACTCTGCTACAAACAACAGCAGTGTGACGAGGTGCGGCTGAGCGCCTATTCTGCGCTGAGCGCTGCATGTTTGGCGACCAACCGTCACATCCTACATGTAGCTGCAAGTGCAATGGAGGAGAAATGAATCCACATAGACCGGCGGTCCGTCCTCTCTCTCTCTCTCCCTCTCTACGAGCTTCAGCCTTCCTTCATCCAGAACCAGTACTTTACCTGCTGCTGACATTTTTACTTCCGCAGATATTCCGTATGAAAGCAACCAAAGGGTCTCAGCTGAAAAAAACCGCTGCGCCTCGTTGTCCTTCTGTGTTCTGCATTTAACAGTAAAGAAGTAATTTATTAGTTTTAAAACTGTCATCTTTGTCATTTGAAAAGCAACAATATACCTATTAATAGCCTAACAATAAAGGTTATTTATACAGCGCAAAAATCAGGATAAATTAAGTAATTTGCAAAAAAGACATTGATACCGTGCTGTTGAGTCAATCATTATCACCACAGGGTTGAAATTCCTTCACCGTGACAGCCAGACCTAGACCCTGAAATCAAAGAAGCTAAATGGAATTCAGCCATCATTCATTTCATCATCTACACCTGAGCTTTTCCTGCTGTCATAAGTCAACATGTCTTCTGTTCTGTTCTCATCATCCAACAAAGTGCAGCTGTAGAGTTTCTCTTTTTCTCCACTAGAGGGAGCAGAGTGACCATCACACTGAGTATGACTCCCCGACTCACCTGTGAACTGGAGGATCACTGTGTGTGTGTGTGTGTGTGTGTGTGTGTGTGTGTGTGTGTGTGTGTGTGTGTGTGTGTGTGTGTGTGTGTGTGTGTGTGTGTGTGTGTGTGTGTGTGTGTGTGTGTGTGTGTGTGTGTGTGTGTGTGTGTGTGTGTGTGTGTGTGTGTGTGTGTGTGTGTGTGTGTGTGTGTCACTACTTTATCTAGAACGTATTCATCCAGCAGTCGATGATTACTTCCAAAATTGTCTCTGTTGTCCCTTTTTTTAATAGCATAATAATAGTTTTCAGGATGGTAAAGAGATCTGTAGATTAGTGGTCATCACTTCCTGTCCTCAGGACCAGAGCTCTGCTGGGTTTTTGTTGTGATCGTATATCAACGATTGAAGGGACGACTGTTGTTTCCGTACTCTGATATCAAGGCGATTTTAACTAACTTACTATCAGAAATAAGATGTTGTAAAATAATCCGCGGAGTCATTTAGAGATGTTTCTGGTGGAGCAGCAGCATGTCCGCCCACTGAGCCCCGTTAATCATTTTAAATCCTTCATCACATACCAGTTTGTCTCTTCTTCATGGATCTGACACCCTCGTCTTCTTCGTTCTCCGTACACCTGCTCACCAACACTTTGCTCTGCGCTCCATCAGAGTAGTTAACGTTATGGATATGATCTGGATTGTGATGTTAAAGATAATAATGTTAAACAGAACATGATGCTGTGATATTGTTGCACAAGACACGCAGACTTTTAAAAGGGAGCTGTTGTTTGAATAGAGGAGACGTCACTATTAAATAGATTGTTTTTAATGTTTAAAGGGACTGTTTGTGAGAATCAGAAATGTCTTGTTAACAGCGACACCTGCCTGGCCGTTAAGTCAACGAATATCAGCGTCCTGTTGCTCAGGCTCGCGCTTGTGCTCGCTCTACATAGACATGAACGAGCTTCGCTCAAAACATTGAGGCGACACACGTCAGCTAAAAGCACAATATCACTCTATATTTCACGTGCTTGGCAGTAATGTTAGCTGACCAGACGAAGGTCTCTCCATGAATCACTGCTGATCCTAGTGTTGGCTTTTCCTGCCTCAGCCTCCCGACCGCGGCCGGAGGGAACAGGGGAGACACCGGAGTTTTGGTCGGAGACGATAACGTTTCTCTCTGCAGAGCCCCGTCAATTCACAAGACACGGGAAACCTCTGTTGGTCTGGAGGAGCTGCAGTATTTATTTCTGCACAAACGTCCACTGTACATTCACTAGATATTCTCAGAGCTACGAAGTCTTCTGCCTTGTGGAGTGTGCGCGCATGCACGTGAGTGGAGCGAAAGAGCGAGAACGAGCGCAGTGTGTGGGTGAAGGCAAGCAGGCAGGCAGAGGAGCAGAGTACAGCAGAGACTCCGGCCCTGGAGACCAAAGCTACAGTCTCCCCCGTGTCCTCCGACCGCGGCCAACACTGTTTAACAGACGGGCTTCACTAGATAGAACTTTGCGGTTTTGGTGCTTCCGTGTAGTTTGTGTTGGAGTCTGAGTCTGAACAGCGTAGCCACATGCGAGCGCGCATAGGACACCGACCCAGATTGATTTATACTTGTAAGAAGTTACAAACAGTCCCTTTTAAATATTTTGAATAAAAATAAATGTTTATTCACGTAACTTTAACTGTATTTCTCGCAGAAAGCTTAAATGTTTGATTATTTCAAAGCTCCGTCAGACGCTGAGCCACGCTCCAGATGATTATTCTAAATCTTTAATCCAAATTAAATTCTAATGTTGATAATAACTTTAAAAAATGCTAAACAGAGAATGAATATAAACAAAAAAATATATTATTACTACGACTGCTACTTCTAAGTTAATGTTATTATTAAGATAATATCGATATCAGGCCAGATATTGTCCTTTATTTGGTTGTTGAGGTAGTCATGTTTGTCTGACATTATTGAAGGGGACGGCCCGTTATTATTCCCAAACACCAGCAGTCCCTAAAATGTCCCATTGGACAGAAAAAAAGCCCATTTGTCCGACAGTCCGTTACCCCGAAAACAAACGGCCATTGTTGTGAAAACACTCACACTGTGCAACAAACAGAAGCACATTACGCTGATTATTACGCAGAATGACGGCGCTCAGTTAGAAGAAAGGATTTCATCGGTTAAACATACATTTCTGCACAAACATTCTGCAGCGGTGTGCAAGGATTCATAAGAACCCACAAAATCAGTCTTTATAAATTTCCATGCTAATTTTTTGGCTGAAAATCCGTGCTTGGTGTGAAACGGCTTTTAATAATCGGATATCAGGTCGGCCATCTCTGTTTAGTCTTTCAAATCTCAGATGTTGTTACTTTGCTTGTCATTTTTACTGTATCATATCTATTTTTGATTTATTACTTTTTACGTCTTTATAAAGCACTTTGTAACTTGTTTTTGAATTCCCGAATACCATTTTTTTGGGCTTTGGTGAGAAATATTCGAAGGTATTCGAAGCTTCGGGACAGTGCTACTGTACACACACACACACACACACACACACACACACATCTCTACACACAACAAACAGCGATATCCGTCTGAGAATAAATAATATTAATTAATGCTGAATATGAATAATGAATAATGTTGTGGGATAATTCCTTATTTCATGGGCTATTTTGGAATTTATCCATTATATATATACATACTTGTGTGTGTGTGTATGTATATGTGTATATGTGTGTATATATATATATATATATATATATATATATATATATAAAAAAATGTAATACTGATTTGGAGGTAGATAACCATGGCAATGGTCAAAGCTTCAAAGCATTTGGGTCAGCCCTAAAGTAAAGTTGTTATTATTATTATTATTTATTATATTATTATTACTAATACTAATACTAATAATAATAATAATAATAATACAGAAAACCTGCGAATGCAATCACTCTAGCTACTTTTCCTGAACCAGCTGTGGTCCTGAGGGCGAGTGAGGAAAGAACTCAAGTCATAATAATCCCACTGAATACAGTGAAAACATTCCCTTCTTCTGGTGTGGTGTATTGAGGGATTAACCGGAGCTGTTTGGAGTCTTGTTGCAGTGTGGGAGTTGAAGCGTTGGTTGTATTGGGTGCTTTTGGATGGGAGTCTCAATAAGAGTTGGACTCCGTTCATCGGTGCTGGCAGTCTGTGGGTGTGTTTCATGTGTTTGTTTTTATACGCAAAGAATTAACCCCAACGAGACACGACAGCACGCTGAGTTTGGATGTGTGCATGTTTGTTTCTGCTCTGTGTGACTCCGGTAATGCTTTGTTGTGTCACAACATTAAATCTCATCCTCTGCACCATATCTAGTGAGCTTTATGTTTTTACGCCGTGGGAGCCTTATAGCATCAACAGACACTGGCAGGTGTTGGCAGCATGTGGACTATGAGTGAGGTCATTTCCCATCCAGCAGGGCCTCCTAATACTGTCTGCATCAGGTTTATAGGCAAGAAGGCTTTCACACACACGGCACATAAGGACTTTGCCTTGGTGTTTTGGTGCATAACAATTAGGGGTGGGAAAAGATATCAATTCACCTGTTTAACGTGATTTTTTTACAACTTTGAAATAGATGCTTTAATACCAGAATTGATATATTTGCTTCATTTGAGTCTATATGGAGGTGGAAGGAAGTTACCGCTTTTATTGTTGTAGTCTGAGTAACGTGACGTCATATCCGTTCCGTATCCGTTCCGTATCCGTTCCGTATCCGTTCCGTATCCGTCAACCAAAACAAACCGCAGCGAGCCGAACCAAGAAAGTATAAAACGTTGGAGGGTCTGCGTGGATACGACCTGCACCCTCCCATTTTAAATCCAGCGTGGTAAACACTACACATCCAGTAAAGTATGGAAACACTTTCGGTTCCACACATTAAAAGCAGAGCTAAGCATCACGGCTAAAGCTGCATGCTAACTCTGTCACGGACAGGAAACGTTATCGTGTCTCGGTAACGTGCGGTCGAGCCGGCCGTCACTCTCATCTACGTGGTCAAATGGGCCGACACCACAACTGTAGAGCACCCATATACTGACATTAATGTTAAATGCATTCAAACGGCCGATGGAGCTGACCATGGATGTATAAAGAGAACGGAGCTGACGGGAGAGCTAGAGACAGACTTGGAGAAGTTAGAGGAAGTAGACACGTAGGACTACGTCCGGTTTTCAAAATAAGGTGTTAACAAAGGGAACTGTATATACAAAATACATATATGGAAATAAGATTGATTGGATTATATTCACCAGAAGTATAAAAAATTAGATGTCCCTTATAAATTAAAAAGATAATACCACTAATTTGTGAGGGAAATGTCTTTATTCTTTGATTTTTGGGTTGCTGGATAAAAAATAATAATAAATACTTCCTGACAATGACTGATATATTTGACTTCAGGACATCTCTGACTACATACATGCTGAAAATCAAACATTTTTACTGGATTCATTTAGAGATTTTACAAAGTAAAAGTCCCTAGAAGTGTATGATTCAACCTTTTCCCATGGTCTAGTGTTAAAAAAGTTAACAACAATTGCAATACTTAAAAATCACAATACATATCGAATAAGCACCCAATAATCGTGATAGTATTGAATCAGGAGATACTGTATGTGTATCGTCCCACATATTGAGAGAAAATATAAAGAAAAACAAGTAAAAGTTAAGAATCACACAATAATATGTAAAATATATCTGTGAATGAAAAGAGCAGAAGTCAGAAGTAATGGGGGTTGAACACAATAGACATGAACATGCAGAGAAATGCGCACACACACACACACACACACACACTGTCTCCTGTCTGATGTCCTACTATTGAGTTAGTATAGATCTCCACTGCTGGCAGTTCAAACCGCATTAACACAGGAACATTTAGAGTTTATAATTACATTAGTACCCCGATATCCTTCAGTTGTGTGTGTGTGTGTGTACTTCTCTGTTGTGTCTTTTAATGCCTGCATGTGTGTGTGTTCTTGCACAAAGTTGTGTCTACGTCAGCCTGTGTGTGTCCCAAACTAATGACCACAGTCTGATGCTGAAGGGGACCTTGAGGATGGAGATCAGATATTAGATCAGATATTGATCCTCCCTTAATGGTTCTGAATAATAAAAAGCCTTTTAATCTACACTGATTAGTCACCGAGCCTCTCCAATCACTAGAATAATAATCCATGTTAGAACCTCTCCGTCGCTCTCGTCGTCTCCGACTCATTCACAGTCAGGATGGATTTATTAAAGGACAGATATACGAATGTAACCAGCAGCAGTGTTTCCTGTTAATTACCTATGAACTGAAAATATTTCAACTCGGTGGGTCAGGGAAGGCCACTCGGTGTTTGAGGATCCCCTCCGGCGTCTATTTCCTCCGTGGCGGTGCGCTGGTATATATATACTGTATACACACAGTAGTGTATTTTCTATGACCCTGTTTTGTAAGTGTTCTAGTTAAAAAGATTTAGTTGTCTGTACCTGCTCAGCTCTCACATTTCTTTACGTTATTAAAGTTTCATATTGTTTTGCAGCAGATGGCGGTCGTCTCTAGAGTCCACTCTCTTTGGCCTTCACTTTAAGTTCAAACTGTAAAACCTTTTATGTTCAGTCTGGTTTAGAGGGCGGCAGCACGTGTGAGACTATGTGGGCAGAATAATGCATCAGCACTGCTGGAGGGAGAGACTATTGTCCTACTGAGGCCAGTTTGTCTGGTTGAACACTCGTCAACTAGCATCATCACACGGCGCTAAGTCCTGTGTTGAACAACAACTAGATTATCAAATCAAATCAATTTATTTTTGTATAGCGTCAAATCACAACAGAAGTTATCTCAAGACGCTTTATATATAGAGCAGGTCTATGACCGTACACCATAGTTTAGAGACCCAACAGTATCCACCAAGCGCACTGTGGCCAGGAAAAACTCCCCGATTACTGGGAAGAAACCTGGAGCAGAACCGGGCGCAGGGCGGGCGGCCATCTGCCGAGACCGGCTGGCGGGATAGAGAGAGAGAGAGAGAGAGAGAGAGAGAGAGAGAGAGAGAGAGAGAGAGAGAGAGAGAGAGAGAGAGAGAGAGAGAGAGAGAGAGAGAGAGAGAGAGAGAGAGAGAGAGAGAGAGAGAGAGAGAGAGAGAGAGAGAGAGAGAGAGAGAAACAGTCACAACAGTAGCCTAGCAGCTGTAATAGCTAATATAAGTAGGACTGATAGCACAAAACCAATAGTGGTGGATGGAAAGAGTGATAGTACAACTATCGGAATTGATGTCATTGGGTCGTCCCCAGACGGGTTTTCAAGTGGAGCTTCCAGCTGTCTCAGTCCACCATACATCTGGCTAGATCGCCAGCACTGTCCAGCATCTCTCCTCAGTACGTCCATGTGTGTTGGTGTGGGACGTCCCTGTGATCGATGCCCGTGCGTTGGTTCCCGCAGCATCAGCATGCTTGCTGGGAGCTCTTGATGTCTTTGGCAGTGACCGAGAAGTGTTATTCTCCAGGCTGCCACATTGTCACTAAGTGTTGGTAATCCCTCGTTAGCATTGGTAGTCCCTCGTACAGACGTAGTTAATTAAGGATGGTAGCAGTTGGTGTCAAGCAGGCACCGGACGCCGCAGCAGATGCAGCCACAATACCGGAGACCGCCAAGATCCAGGTGAAACCCCGCTCCAAGTGTACCCCTGCTCCAGGTATAACCTCGCTCCCGGTGTGATCCCGCTCCACGGTTAGCTGCGAGACAAGGAGGCACAAGGACTCCCGGGAAGGAATGAAGTTAGTAACAACATGGACATGGGACATGAGTATATACAGAAGGAGAGGGGAGCTCAGTGTGTCATAGGAAGTTCCTTATGACAGTGTGTCATAGGAAGTCCCCCGGCAGTCTAGGCCTATAGCAGCTTAAGTATAAGCGTTATCAAAGAGGAAAGTCTTTAGCCTACTCTTAAATGTAGAGACGGTGTCTGCCTCCCGGACTGAAACTGGGAGCTGGTTCCAGAGAAGAGGAGCTTGATAGCTGAAGGCTCTTGCTCCCATTCTACTTTTGGAGACTCTAGGAACCTCAAGTAACCCTGCATTCTGTGAGCGCAGTGCTCTAGTGGGGTAGTAGGGTACTATGAGCTCTTTAAGATATGATGGGGCCTGACCGTTTAGCGCTTTGTAGGTGAGGAGGATGATTTTAAAATCTATTCTGGATTTTACAGGCAGCCAGTGCAGAGAAGCTAATACAGGCGTAATATGATCTCTTTTTCTAGTTCTTGTCAGTACACGTGCTGCAGCATTCTGGATCAACTGGAGAGTCTTAAGAGACTTATTGGAGCAGCCTGATAATAAGGAATTGCAGTAATCGAGTCTAGAGGTAACAAATGCATGGACTAATTTTTCTGCATCATTTTGACACAGGATGTGCCTGATGATTTTCGCAATGTTACGTAGATGAAAAAAGGCAGTCCGTGAGGTTTGTTTTATGTGAGAGTTAAAGGACATATCCTGATCGAAGACAACTCCCAGATTCCTTACGGTGGTGCTGGAGTCATAATATAAATATTCATACTATTTTAACTACTCACTTTTTTATTTATTAAACTTTTTGCCCGGCTGCTTCCCAGAGGAGCATAAAGTGAGCGATGGACATAAATGGAAGTTAGAAAAATCCAGCACACAGATTCTGAGATCAATCTCAAACTTTTTCATGTCAAGGATCCAAAATAGAGTCCAATAGACCACAGACCATGGATGTAGAAGAGGGTCCAATAGACCACAGACCATGGATGTAGAAGAGGGTCCAATAGACCACAGACCATGGATGTAGAAGAGGGTCCAATAGACCACAGACCATGGATGTAAAAGAGGGTCCAATAGACCACTGACCATGGATGTGGAAGAAGGTCCAATAGACCACAGACCATGGATGTAGAAGAAGGTCCAATAGACCACTGACCATGGATGTAGAAGAGATTGTATCCTGTGCTTTTGCTCTGCGTGTTAGTAAATAACCTACAACCCCATTAAATCCTGTTGATGTCATGCTACTAGCTCTACTAGCTACTGGCCGATAGCCGGTTGTTTGGGAAGAGAGACGTTTATACATCCACCACGGTACAGGCTGACAGCATACAGCCCATGGGTGTATTATAAGATAATAAAAGTGATGAATTACAGCCAATATATCCATTATTACAGCGATACAGCTAGCAGGAAGCTGTCATATGAGCGTGCAGGGCGGTGCAGTCCCGTGGGTCTGATGACCGTTCATTATGGCGAGGAAAATAACTCTGGATTCAGCTGTTAGTTCATTTTACTACTTTTAAGACATCATGATTTAAATGAGGGATATTGAAGTGTTCCTACTGGGAAGTTGATTTATATCCTCTGATTTACAGACGTCTCTTTATTCATCCATGGACACAGACTCATTGGTGTTTTCAGTCCAAAATGGCGGCAGCGATACCGCAGCGCCATCTAGCGGTTGTTGTCAAAAAAAGCACCGGAGTTTTGCCTCTTTGCTTCTAAACTCTTTGCTGTAACGACCCAGACATAACATTGATTTCTCTTTTATTTTGTGTATTTATTGTCTTTTTGGCATCAGACAACCTTTCATAGTCTGCAGTGATACAATCTAATATTACGGTTAATCGCCTAATTGTAATAACATCTGTTTGGTTCATGTTGCTTCCAGTAAGATGACTTTTCCATTCCCTCATCATGTCGTCTTAATCTGCTGCCAGAATGTGGAAAAAAGGACCTAAATGAGAACTGTCAAACAGATGATTTCATTATGAAAAGGCGAATGGGCGCGGCAGCAGCTCAGCTGATCAATCAATACTCCAATTTAAATCAACCTCGTCTTTCTCTTCTGTCTCTACTGATCAAACGAACGCAGCGAGAAAAACTAGAATATTCACTTACCGACGGAGAACACAGAAGTATTCAACTTCTTTGTCTACATCTCATTTCTTCTGCTCGGTTCACTCCGTAGTCTCCGTTCTTATCAAGTATAGATATATTTTTCATTAATCATCAAAACACACGTGCCTCTCACATCTGGGATTCGGACCAAATGTGGATGTTGCTGGTCAGAACGAGAATCTGCTCAAACATTTGACTTATTTAAAGTCTCCCTGCCGAGTGTTTATTAAACATTTAAACTCGGCTACATTCAAATTGGACCAGAACCACGTCAGGTCAAACGGATCAAGTGGTTTGTTATGTTTGTCAGTACTCGACTTTATGTTCTCAGTGATGTTTTAGGCTGAAGTTTAAAGTGAAAAATCTTGTTTCAAAACTTCACATCCTGCATGAGCACATTTAAAGATAGAATATTCTGCATTAAAATGTTTAAAAACATTCACATTAAAAGCCGTCTACAGGCTGATGGACGAAACCCAGTAAGTCATGGAAGGTCTAATTTGTTAGGTTAAAATACTGTTCACACACTGGCAATAAAGAAACAATTAAAACATGTTTATATGAGTAAAAACATACATAGAGTCCCTTTAACAGACGGATTAGCTGAAAGAAACAGAAACGTTCCTAACTCAGTGAGATTGTAAAGATTTTCAATGAAGAATACACATCTTTTTGCTTTAATATCTTTCTTACCTTTAACTTTCCTCTTGAATATGTGTGCCATTCATACAGTTAATCATCACAGTAATTAATATATACATGCAGAACATACTCGCCAACCTTGAGACCTCACAAATAGGGAGGATTTCTAACCCAAAGGGGGTTGGGGGGTCCTGGGAGACTTTGTTTCCTACATTCTGGTGACTTTTAAAGAATTAAAATAGTAAAATAATAAATACACCACAACAGCATTTTTATGTTTAATTAACTTACTTTAATTTCTCTTTTAGTTCTCAGGAAAGAAAACTGAATAATTCGCACCTCTGTCGTGAACTTGTCTGAATCTCTGATATAAACTAATATTCATCGGTCTGCTTGAGTCTTTCTTTCTCTTAGTTCTCTCCATTTCTCTCTTCTTCTCTCAGTCACTGAAGGTCCTTTCAGACACAACGTGACAACAACACCACTGAGCTCTGAAACACATTATTTCCAATGGCTAGCAGCAAGCAGCCACGAAGGCTTTTCCCCGCGTCGAGCAAAGCCCGACTTTGGGCACTGCGTGGTGTAATGTGAACCCAGCGGCGAGCGCAGTTCAAACCGTTGTGTCACAAGCAGTCGTGAGCAGCTCTCTTCTGCCAGGGCACATTAGGTGTAGCTGTATTGTTGTCCGGGTGGAAACCGTAGAGCTTATAGAGACGCTGTACAGCGCCCGAAACAGGTTGACACAACGAAAAGGAAAAAAGGGTGAACATTTCCCAGAAATGCGGGAGGATTGTGACTCCGGGAGGAAACCAGGAGAGGGCGATGAAAATCGGGAGGGTTGGCAGGTATGATGCAGAAGTATAACAACAGAGGAAATACTGCTCACTAGCTGGCTTGCCTCCACATGGGGTTGGCATAGCAACCAACAAAGCACAGCAGGTCACAGTTTATGGGATTGTGAAGCTCAGTTGGAAAGAGTCTTTGACCAGTCAGATAATTGCTCAACAACAGCAGCAGCAGCAGATACCAAACTAGAATCAGAGAGACGTTAGATGATGGATTTTTATGGTCTGACCTTCTTTCATCCGATTAGGTTGAAAAAAAGTCCATATTGGGAAAACTGCTGCTGGTTTCCTTAAACAATGACTTCTCAAAGGGCTGCGCTCTTGGCAGCTTCATCCAGTGCGGAGGCACCTGGCAGCAGAAACGGAGAATAAACAGCCATTAATTCTTTTACAGTCGGGGGGGATACCAGATACTTTCAATTGATTTCGTGCCCACAAGTGAGATCAGCAATGAGATGTTGGCTAAAGTGAGCCAACAACTCAGTCTGCATTAATCATCATTACCAAGATGAGAATAAACACATAGTGTAAGTCTGTCTCTGATAACAGATGACTTGTTTAAAGCTGCATTAAGGCTAGCCCACACTAACAGATGTTTCAGATGTGTATAATTTGAGCGAGCCCACACATAACGACATGTGGCAAATTTGACAGTTTTGTTCATATAGTGTGTGGAGAGCAACGATTTGACCCAAACTGCTTACCACACACTAACCCCGGGTTCACAGTACACCAGAATCCAGCTGATGCTGGTCCTGATTCCTCCTGACGATGGTCAGTAAAGCCCTGGTTGTTTATGGATCTAAAGATGATCTTTCCAGATGTTCCTGTGGTGTGAGGTATGCTCAGAGTGTTTTTACACACCCTCCGATCGGCTCAGAAGTCCATCCTGGACGCACCGATTTCAAATGGTAAATATTAAACATGTTCAATATTTACCAAGCCATCAGGAAGAGCGCCGGTCGTTGATGCCAATCTTCATAGTGGTCGAACGGCGCTAGTACAACTTCTGTGTCCGTCAAGTGATGCCATTGGGCCCAAAAATACTTTTTCCCAAAGACTTACATTGGGAAAGAGACGTCTGTAAGCTGAAACAAGAGTTTAGAGCCGCGGCTAATGCTATGCTAATGAAGCATAAAGTAGTAGTGAGATGGAGCTCAGAAATGGAGGAGCAACTTGTTGATTATTTAACGTGTCTCCATGACTTCATCCATCCATCCATCATCAGTTTTCAGTCCAAAGTAAAAACTAACATCACTAATTCTTCCTACCCGTCCTCCGCCATGTTTGTTTACACTAAAGTCACGTTTGATCGCCAGAGATTTAGTGAGATTTCTGGGGGGTTTTTGGTGGGGATTCTTGTTGTTCAATGTGAATGAGACACAGCGTTACACAAATTTCTCACTCCAGTTGAAATATTTCAACTCCGGCGAATACCCGAATGACTCAAATTTTGCGTGTTCGCGACGCGTCATTCGCACCATTTGCGTCGCCCGGCGGGAATTCATGTATATTCTCCTCTTTGCATTGACATTGTGTGTGATCGCGCTGCGTGACAAGTTCGCTTTGTGTCTCTATAGTGGTTGATTTTCTATGCAGGTATACTTTTACTAACACATTCACACACATACAGTACACCCTCCCACTCATTACGTTTTACCTTATTCTTTGTTTTATTGGACCTCTTTGTCGTGTTGTCTGGTGCAGTTTGGTGTTTTGTGATGAAGCCGTGTTGATTGCAACTCTTCTTCATGCGTGCTTTGAAAACTCACGTTGTTTAACTCCGAGGGGTTCGGTTCATACCCCGGGTTAGGAGTCACAGTTTGGTGAGTTCGGTACAGCGAAAAAATAACAAATGCATCACGATCTGTTTGTTTTGATTTATTCTGAGCAGACAGTAGTCCAAGTGTCAAAGACAGACACAATCCTCCTGCTGGGGACTGAGGGAACTTTGGTAAACTATTTTCATTATGTGCATCAATCTACACACCGTGTATTCATTGTGCGGCTGGGTGCGCCGGACCGTGACCCCCGGACCATCTGCACGAATACACGAACCGTTAGAGCCCTACTAACTGTGTGTGTCATAGAAACACATTTAAACTCCTTTACTGAGGAGAATACAAACACAACAAAACAGTACGCTGTCCCCTTATTTGAAACATATTTGGGATGTTGTCCCGTTTTAAATGCTTCTATTTCACAAAGTAATGTTTTTATTCTTAGAGTTGAACCACTGCTGTGAGTCATTTTCATTTAAAGAGAGCTGTATCTCCATTGTAATGATTCACTTCTTAAAATGAGTTGTGATTTTTGAATCCCCCTTTTAATCATAATGGATTATAAAAAGAAGTGAAGTGTAATAAATGAATTAAAGTGTCATCATGAATAATGTTTCTGCAGAGAGAGCTGGACTGGACAAACGGTAGATTTAACACCTCTGTGAATTTAATCAAATGTAGCACCATTACAACGGTTATTGATTATAAAGAGTAGCTGAAAGGACATTTTGAATAACTGCTAATCACTATTATTCATTTAGTAAGACTGCAGATAAAGCTGTTAACTTTGTCTGTCCCCTCTGTGTCCTTCATGTTTTATATGTTGAAGCCTCTATTGTCTTCTTGAGTTTTACGTCCCAAATGTCAGCAGCTGGCCGAGTATTGATCAATAATAGTATTGGATTAGCTCAGATATATATTGATAATCATGTTCCTTCTTTAATAATGCAACATGTCATTGATCCTGGGAAGGGACGTCCTCTGTGTGTTCATGCTCAGTAACATCTTACTGTTGAGGATTCAGAGCAAACACTTACTGACATCTGTTTGCTTCCTGATCTTTTGGTTGAAGGAAGTTTCCAGACTGGTGCTGCTTTAATTTAAACACCGATTCTAAAATTTCATTGTAGTCTGCTTGTGAAAAATACTGCTGCTTCCCTCTCATCTTTAACCCCCTGAGACCACGATCCCGACCAACTCTACTGTCTTTCAGAGGCTGTAGCATGAAACTAGAAAACCTAAAGAATCCATTGGTACATTTTCATACTAGCTTGTCGTTAAGGAGGTTAAATAACGCTCCAAAGTTGGGCTAAATTTTAGTGAGGAAAAACTGGCATGTCCATTTTCAAAGGGGTCCCTTGACCTCTGACCTCCAGATATGTGAATGAAAATGGGTTCTATGGGTACCCACAAGTCTCCCCTTTACAGACATGCCCACTTTATGATAATCACATGCAGTTTGGGGGCAAGTCACTTACTTCTATCATAATGTTCTAAAACCTTATACAATTTTAAAATTAATTTTAAATAATTCATTCAGGTATCCAGCTTTCAGATGATGTACACCACTTCTATGTGACATCTACTGTTGACCTGCTCTCTCCCTCTAAAGGACTAAAACGGCTAAAAAAGGGTTAAAACGTCTCTATTATAGGTCACAGAGGGTTTATATGTTTAGCAGACATATAAATAAAGTGGGGACTTTGGTATGTTTGCTCTCAGCAACTGCTTGAAGACTTTTTTATATTTATTTCAACATTAAATCTCAGTAGATGTAATTAGAATTTTTGACACTGATTAAAAGAAGTCAAACGAGTATCCACTAATTGTTTAAAAGTGCAAACGCAAGACAAAAATAAAACATTAAAAAGTCCAAGGAGTCTTTTATCGGCACTGTTTGTTTGAATTATTCTGTACTTTGTCATCTTAAAATAATATTCTCATATCTTGAGTCATCATGTGACCGTTTGATTGAGGAACATTATTCTTTCCTTTACGAAGCTTCTTAACAAGGAGGTGACAGGAAGTACATTATGTAAACCTGCTCTAATTATAAAGACAACACAGAGAGTCTTTAATTAGCTCATCCAGAAGAATTCAATTTAACCCAACACACCGACCGAGCCGACATCCTCCTGAAGGACAGCAGCAGGGCGTCGATACGCTTCAGTGGCACTGTGTGTCTGAGATCTATAATATGTAATATAATAATAATAATAAATTATGTATTATCCTCTGAACTCTTTATGTCTTAACATGAACTACAAACATCCTTATCGCTGAGTCAGGTTCCCGTGTGTCTGCTGTCATAAAGTAAATACTGGTTATGTGTCTTTCAGGGAGAGACGAGACGATGCAGCCAGCCAAGCCGTCCTTCCTCCAGTACTTTGAGCAGAAAGAGAAGGAGGCCAACAGCCACAATGACGGAGGAGGAAGAGGAGAAAACAACGCAGACAACCGCAAACTGCCCGCCGACGGAGACCTTGAAGTGGTGAGTTACAAGAAGGTGTGTGTGTGTGTGTGTGAGTGAGTGTCAATGGAGGACAGGAGGAAAAACAATCCACAGCGTCATGTTATTTTACACCAGTTGGCCACTTCTCTCTGCTTTCTTTCTTTATGAAACAAAAGAACATAATTCACATGACAATAACAAAAGAGCCAGAGGTTTATCGCATTAAACAAAAATATTAAAACCTACATATATTGAATATCTTAATAGCCTTTTTCTTAGTCCAAATAGAAAGTGGTTTTACATATTGCTCAACATCCTTCAAGAAAACAACAAAAAAGGTATTAATTGTTAAATTTATATTTATGAATAAAAGATTAAAAGAAAATACATCAAATTTATTATAAGAAAATATTGTTTTGAAGAAACCAAACACTATATTTTCCCATAATAATGTCTTTAAAGATATGATTAATGACAGATCTGCAAAGGTCTTTATGTCGTTTTTTTTAATATTTCTGCTTGTAGTGATTGACAGGTTCATATTTATTAATAATTCTGAAGGACACTTCCTTAACCTTATTGACGTACCGTTTTTAACGGCAGGGTATCGCGATACCATTCTAGTATCAGTATACTGTGCAACACTACCTCAGAGGGTGTGTTTGGGTCCTGTCTCGTATCGGCCGGTCAATAATTTTAATGTAAAGGCAATATGAAATAATTTGAAGTGATTTAAAGCGTCAGTATTAAAATCACATTATTAAAGGTTATTTTTTCACATTAAATTGGTCACTCTGTTTTTTAGCTTTGCTGATATCAATAGTGATAAATTGTTGTTTACTTTAGTTTGACTAACTATGCCTCTGTGGAAAATACATTACAGTGAGAGGAGGAGCAGAAGCTGTTTGTCTTTAAGCTGCTGCTGCTGGAATTAAATATTAAATATGTGACCTTTAAATCCGAGGTGGTTTCTCTTACCAGACCGCCCGGCTGCCGGTTCAGCTTTAGATATTCAGAGGGCTCTGAAGCCTCTTCTGTTTCAAAGGGAACAATAAACCACCAAGGCAACCGTTACTAGATAGCTTTTATTATTAAAAAGAACAGACATATTTCCAGCAGTTAGTAGAGCCAGGACGATCCACCTACAGACGTAGGCAAAGTTGTTGGTAACGTTCCGTTAAAGAGAGAAAAACCCACAATGGTCACTGAAATAACTTGAAACTGACAAAAGTAATAATAAATAAAAATTTACTGAAAATGAACTAATGAAAATCAGCTGTTGCTTTTGAATTATGGTTCAGCAGAATCATTTTAAAAAACAAACTAATGAAACTGACCTGGACAAAAATTATGGTACCCCTAGAAAAGATGTAAAATAATGTGACCATAGGGACATATTAAACTAAGGTGTGTCCTGTAATTAGCATCACAGGTATCTTCAAACTTGTAATCAGTCAGTCTGCCTATTTAAAGGGTGAAAAGTAGTCACTGTGCTGTTTGGTATCATGGTGTGTACCACACTGAACATGGACCACAGAAAGCTAAGGAGAGAGTTGTCTCAGGAGATCAGAAAGAACATTATAGACCTTCATGTTAAAGGTAAAGGCTATAAGACCATCTCCAAGCAGCTTGATGTTCCTGTGACTACAGCTGCACATATTATTCAGAAGTTTAAGGTCCATGGGATTGTAGCCAACCTCCCTGGACGTGGCCGCAAGGGGAAAATTGATGACATATTGAAGAGACGGATAATACGAATGGTAAGCAAAGAGCCCAGAACAACTTCCAAAGAGATTAGAGGTGAACTCCAAGGTCAAGGTACATCAGTGTCAGATCGCACCATCCGTCACTGTTTGAGCCAAAGTGGACTTAATGGAAGACAACCGAGGAGGACACCAAATCATAAAAAAGCGAGACTGGAATTTTCCAAAATGCATATTGACAAGCCACAAAGCTTCTGGGAGAATGTCCTTTGGACAGATGAGACAAAACTGGAGCTTTTTGGCAAGTTACATCAGCTCTATGTTCACAGACGCAAAAATGAAGCATCCAAAGAAAAGAACACTGTACCTAATGTGAAACATGGAGGAGGCTCGGTTATGTTATGGGGCTGCTTTGTTGCATCTGGCACAGGGTGTCTTGAATCTGTGCAGGGTGCAATGAAATCTCAAGACTATCAAGGCATTCTGGAGCGAAATGTGCTGCCCAGTGTCAGAAAGCTTGGTCTCAGTTGCAGGTCATGGGTCCTCAAACACGATAATGACCCAAAACACAGCTAAAAACACCCAAGAATGCCTAAGAACAAAACATTGGACTATTCTGAAGTGGCCTTCTATGAGCCCTGATCTAAATCCTATTGAACATCTGTGGAAGGAGCTGAAACATGCAGTCTGGAGAAGGCACCCTTCAAACCTGAGACAGCTGGAGCAGTTTGCTCACGAGGAGTGGGCCAACATACCTGTCGACAGGTGCAGAAGTCTCATTGAGAGTTACAGAAATCACTTGATTGCAGTGATTGCCTCAAAAGGTTGTGCAACAAAATATTAAGTTAATGTTACCATCATTTTTGTCTAGGCCAGTTTCATTAGTTTGTTTTTTTAAATGATTCTGTTGAACCATAATTCAAAAACAATATCTGATTTTCATTAGTTAATTTTCAGTGAATTTTTATTTATTATTACTTTTGTCAGTTTCAAGTTATTTCAGTGACCATTGTGGGTTTTTCTCTCTTTAACGGAACGTTACCAACAACTTTGCCTACGTCTGTATCTCCTGATTCAATACTATCACGATCCTTTGGTGCTGTGTGGATATGTATTGTGATTTTTAAGTACTGCGATTTGATATTATGATTTATTGTGATTTTTGTTAACACTAGACCATGGGAAAAAGTTGAATCATACACTTCTAAGGACTTTTACTTTGGAAAATCTCGAAATTAACACAGCAAGAATCCCTTTAACACTTTATTTTGAAAAGCGGACGTAGTCCCACATTTATACTTCCTCTAACTTCTCCAAGGTGGTCTCTAGCTCTCCCGTCAGCTCCGTTCTCTTTATACATCCAGCTCCTATACATGGTCAGCTCCATCGGGGCCGTTTCAATGCATTTAACATAAATGTCAGTATACGGGTGCTCTACAGTTGTAGCTTTGGCCCATTTGACCACGGAGATGAGAGTGACGGCCGGCTCGACCGCACGTTACCACGCTATACGATAACGTTTTCTGTCCGTGACAGAGTTAGCATGCAGCTTTAGCCGTGATGTCTAGCTCTGCTTTTCCTGAAATGTGTGAAACCCAAAGTGTTTCCATCCTTTACTGGATGTGTAGTGTTTACCACGCTGGATTTAACATGTGAAGGTGCAGGTCGTATCCACGCGTATACCAACGTTTTCTATTTTCTGGTTTCGGCTCGCTGCGGTTTGTTTTGGTTGACGGATACGGAACAGATATGACGTCACGTTACTCAGACTACAACAATATAAGCGGTAACTTCCTTCTACTTCAACATAGACTCAAATGAAACAAATATAAAATCACGACATATAGGTCAATCCATTTTTTTTCTACCCCCCCCATCAGTTATTGTAGGTGAAGTAGAACTGTGAAATGTTGAGTTGTACGTGGATCAGCATGTAGTCGTTGTTTAAGTGTGCTTCTGTAAAAGAACAAAGGCTTGAGTGTGTGTATGTTTGTGTGTTTGTGTGTTTGTGTGTTACATGCACCCATTGAGACTTAGAGTAGATGTGTGCTCATGTGAAGTTGTTCCTCTAACAGACAGTGACAGGTAACCGCTGGATGACCCTGATATTCACTCTTGTTCTGTTGGATCTCTATTGCTGTCTCCCTGTGAACACACACACACACACACACACACACACACACACACACAGTGCAGTGACACCTACACACTGTGAGATTTAATAGACGTCACACACACCCCGTCAGAGGATCATCTCACAGTGAAGTCAGTCAGGTAACAGATCTGAGTTAATGGGAAGTTCTTCATGTGTCTGAGGGGAGAAAAGCTCATTTACATCTACACAGTCTGCCATATGAGCAATATGTATTAGTAGTAGAAGTGGTAGTGTAGTAGTAGTAGTAGTAGTAGTATTAACACAACGGGTAAATGAAAGTTTTCTGAGGGCTGGCTTGACGATGCCAAACACAAAGCCTGGTTGGTTAACTATTCCAAATGGGAAAACAGAGCTGGATGGAAACTTTGTGTAAAATCTTGTCACAGCTTCCTTCCCGAGTCTCAAAGTACAATGTGATCCGAAAAATCCACAGAGAAGTCTGGAAAAGTCTGGAATCATGAAATGTAAAATGTGCAGGAACCCTGGCTAACGTTATGGTGCCTTCAGGTGAAACTGGTGAGTTAGCAAGTTAGCAAGCAGGTAACATAATGCAGGAAATACAAAGACATAATGACAGAGGAAAAAGATGAGGCAGTTGGGAATATCAACATTTTCCTCAGACATATTATAAAATTATGAAGAAAAACAATATACAACTAAAATTACAATATATTAACTTATTATGCAATGTACTTCCATGGCTCCGGCCATTTCTGACAACGTCAACAAACACGTCACAACTCGTGAGCTATCAGAAACGTTCCACTTACGAGGTTGTGAATACGACAAGAAGGGGGCGTTCATACGGACTCTTCTGGTGAACACGGCAAACACCACCACATCTGAAGGAACCATTAGCACTCATTCGGTGGTTACCTGGCAACAATCCAAAAAGATGCAGCAAACTGCAAAAAAAAACACAGCAAAAGTGCGTCAGTCAGTCAGATCAGTTTGCTTTACTTTTTCAACCTGCAAAACAGCTCTTTCTGATCGGGAGCCTAAAAGCAGCTTTTACTTAGTGACGCTGGTGCAGAGAGACACTTATTACCGTTATTTATACACCAGTATCATCTCAGTAACGTGTAACGAATGTGCAAAGACAGCAGGAGTTTAATGAAACAGAAGATATCTGCGTGTTTTACCGCAGCGTTTAGAGAAATCAAATAGGATTCACTAGACGACACAGATCCACTCGGGATTTATTGTTCCGTTAGACTTTTAAATGTGAGGCTAAAAAGCTGATTTCTTCTGGGATCTTTAATACGTGGAGACAGCTGGGTGGCAGCTTCGTGCTGACTGTGGTTAATTTTAGATCTGTCTACTTTACTATTTTAGTATTTTGCTTCCAGATGTGTTTTTTTATGTAGTTATCTAAAACAGCATCATGTTGGCTGCTGTTTCCATCAGTTTATGGTTTATACTTCACTATTTAACATTAACTTCTATACTTTCTCAGGTAGAGGTCAAGGCTGTAGCATAGTTTAACACTTTTTTTATAACACCCCCATATTTAGATTATGTTTGAATGTTATATTTTATATTTAGCTGCCGTGTCTAATATTTACCATGTTATCTGTGGCGTATGCTTCAGCCAGTTCTCCGGTGTTATAACGCAGCATAGAACATGTGGCGGGAAAGCACTAACCTCCATTATTCATGAGGAGCAGACGTAGAACAACCAATCTGCCTCTATTCTGTCCTCTATTTTTATTCTTCCCTAACTGGTGTCCTTTTTCCCCGTCTCCTCTCTGACTCCTTCTCTCCGTCCTTCCTCTCGTACTCGTATCTAACGGATCCCGACAGAAGTTTAAATCCCTCGCTGCGCCTTCAACTATTAATGAACCCATCACCAGTCACATGTTCTGTCACGGTTTAATAGTTCAGAGACGTCCGTCTATAACTCCCATGAGACAATGAGTCCACGTGTGATCTAATGTCTTAAAAGCACAATGAGCAGGATCTTTCTAAAAACACAACGTATAGACTGAAGTAATCTCTCTTAATCCTCACTAGCAGTGTGTGGTGGTGTCTGTCACAGCGGGGACGATCCACCTATCTCCTGATTCAATACTATCACCATACTTGGGTGCCGATTCAATATGTATTGCGATATTTAAGTATTGTGATTCAATATTGCGATTTATTGTGATTTTTGATACGTTTTTAACACTAGACCATGGGAAAAGTTGAATCATACACTTTTAGAGACTTTTATTTCAGAAAATCTCTTAATGAATCCAGTAAAAATGTTTGATTTTCAGCATGTCTGTAGTCAGAGATGTCCTGAAGTCAAATATATCAGTCATTGTCACAAAGTATTTATTACACTTTTTATCCAGCAACCCACAAATCAAGAAATAAAGACATTTCCCTCACAGATTAGTGATATTTTCTTTTTAATTTATAAGGGACATGTAATGTTTTATACTTCTGGTGAATATAATCCATCAATCTTATTTCCATAGATGTATTTAGTATATACAGTTCCCTTTGTTAACACCTTATTTTGAAAACCGGACGTAGTCCCACATGTCTACTTCCTCTAACTTCTCCAAGGCTGTCTCTAGCTCTCCCGTCAGCTCCGTTCTCTTTACCCAAAGTGTTTCCATCCTTTACTGGATGTGTAGTGTTTACCACGCTGGATTTAAAATGGGAGGGTGCAGGTCGTATCCTCGCAGACCCTCCGACGTTTTATACTTTCTGCGGTTTGTTTTGGTTGACGGATACGGAACGGATATGACGTCACGTTACTCAGACTACAACAATAAAAGCGGTAACTTCCTTCTACCTCCACATGGACTCAAAAGAAGCAAATGTATCGATTCTGGTATTAAAACATCTATTTCAAAATCGTTAAAAAATAAAATTCAATACATAGGTGAATCCATTCCCCCCCACCCCACTCCTAATATTTATTACATGAATACAAAGTAATGAAACGGATCACTTCACTATTTACTAGATCGCTGCCGATTCTTTTTCCCTTTCCCTCACCGAGGGGGAGCTATTTCCGTGTTTGGCCCAGCTCTGCAGCAAGTTTCACTTTGGGGGGCATTACGTGACCAGGCATCACCAATCCACTTGACGAGGGTGGGTCGGTTATCGGTTAAAAAATAATCAAAATACCACCCCTATATACAACAATATATATTTTTTTGTGCATTGAAAATATTTTTGTGGAGACTCATTTATATAACAATCACAAAATCCATGTGTGAATGGTTGTGTGTGCGTTCATTAATACTGAGACTGATCTGACTTCATAGTCTGTGACATTAATAAATAGTGGATGTTGCCTCCAGATCTAAATCATTCAATGCTCAGCGATAGCGTAGTAGTGTGTGTTTCACGTTGACCCTGGTGTCGTCCAGCTGCAGGACCGTCCCTCCTCTCTCGGCGGTTATCTCTCCAGTGGACGCCACTGTTATTTTAGCTCCATTGATTTTGGGTAATAAATAGCTGAAGTGCTGCTGGTAAAAGCTGAGAGGGGGAATCCCCCCGGGGGGTCGGGGGAGAGGGGGAGGGGAGGTGGATGGGGGGGAGGCTAAAGCAGGCATCAGGTCCCCATCTGAGACCCACAGCAGAGAGGGAAAGAGATTGACTAAATATCAATAGATGGAGCCTTCTGAAAGCTACGGAAATAGATGCACTTATCACACACCTTGATCATCGCTGTCAGGCTGGAGGTATTTTTAGGTTGCGGGGAAGTTTGTCCTAAGTGTCCGTTAATGGACCCGGTACAGAAGGATCTTTGAGTCCTCCAGCTGCTCAGGACAATAACATCATTAGCACAGAAGCTAACTGGCTTCATATCCAGTTATATACGTCCCAACCTTACTAAGGTTTGAGATACTACGAGATCTATGAGCCAGTGAGTTTTCTGTATTTGTAAATGATATGAAAACCAGGAAGGCTGTACTGAGTAGCTGGAAATGTCGAAGCTTCACTCATAACGTTGACTTTTAAATTCTAAATCAATCTTTGAATGTTGCACAGCTTTTTTTTTGGGCTGGACCGCGGACATACTGTCCAACCTTGAGACCTTAAAAGGGGGGGAGGGGGAGGGTTTCTATCCCATAGTGGGGGTATGGGGGTCCTCCCAGTTTCCTGCATTCTGGTGACTTTTAAAGAGCGAAAATAGCAAAATAATAAGTTCACCGCAACAGCATTTTATGTTAAACTTTTGATTTGACCTTTAACTCCCAGGAAAGAAAACTGAATAATTCGCCCCTCTGGTGTGACCTCGGTTTATGAATCTCTGATATAAAATAATATTCATCAGTTTTTATTTATTTATGCTCCTGCTTGAGTATTTCTATCTCTTAGTTCTCTCCATTTCTCTCTCCTCCTCTCACTCACTGAATCTCCTTTCATACACAACAATACAACACCACCACTGACCTCTGAAACACATTATTTCTAACGGCTTATGCGGCGCCACAGCGGCTTTTCGCTGCGTCGAGCAAAGCCCAACTTCGGGCGCTGCACGCTGTGGCGAGCGCAGCTTAAACATGAGCTCAAACTGCGCTGTGTCGCGAGCATAGCCTGCTCTCTTCAGCCGGGAAACGACAGTTGGTGTAGCTCTATTGTCGTCCGGGTGGAAACAGTAGAGATTATACACACTGTTCAGTTTCAGAAACAGGCTAAGATAACAAACTATAGTCTGAAATATATACGAAAAAAATAAAGTCTGAAAAATGTCCCAAAAAATCTGAAGAAAAATGTCAGAACATGGTGGTTTGGTGGCTACTAGTTGTCATTTTTGTGCTGTTTGTGTTTTAACCGTTAGTGAGGAGGCGGTTACATTTCTTGACACCGGGTAGCTTGTTTTCCTCTGCCCCAAAACGCTGCAGCGCCGCGTCGCTGGCAGCCAGTTAGGACGCTCTAATAGAAAACAGTGTAATCAAGCTGATTTTGCCGCTCGGCGGCGTCCCATCCAGTCAGGACACGGTGTCAGAATAAAGGTGTTTGCTGTTTGTAGGTGAACTCGTGGTCGGTGGAGGAGCTGCGACTGCGTCTGGCCTCTCTGGACCCTCAGATGGAGCAGGAGATCGAGGAGATCCGTCAGCGCTACCAGACCAAGAGGCAGCCTATCCTCGACGCCATCGAGGCCAAAAAACGCCGGCAGCAGAACTTCTGAGAAGGAAACACGGATGTTTCATCTCTGCAGCGGTTCAGTGAAACGACGGTAAAACTGTGTGAAGACTTCTGATGATCAAACTGATGAAGAGGAACTTCCAACGAGCTGTTTGACACAATATTCACAACTTTTTTTTTTTCTCTCTTTTTGATTTAAGATCCAGGTTTGAGTCTTCAGGAACTTTTTTTCTGTTTCTGGTTTAAGAACGTTTGATTTCGACGCCATCAGCAGCTCATCTGGACTCAGTGATGGTTGTTACAATCTCATCTCTTTACTTTTTTTCACTTAATCGTGTGGTACAATATCGTTTTACCTGCTGACTGCTCACCTTAGGTACTGGTGTTTCCTCTCATCGGTGGTAAATGCTGCTGCTGCTGCTGCTCGACTGTGAAAGTCTAGAAATGGATCATTCCCTTCTTGGAAAGTTTCTCACAAATCAAAGTTTCAAGATCGTTCAAAAACTCTGATAAATGATAAGGAACCAGATGTTTGAATGATCTAAAAAGGAGAGGAGATAACCGGAGAACATCTGTTCTTCTCTCTAAACTTTAAACTCAACCATGAAAACTAAATCTCTTTAATCCGGTACTTTATTTACTTTTTGTATTTTTCTACATATACAGCCGTGGTTGAAGTTCATAACTCATCATGTTTTAGTTTTACGTCTCTCTCTCTCAACAAAAGTGACACTTGAGTTTCCCGCTCAGTTCTGCTTCATGGAGCCAAACAGCAGAAATACATTCATAACGGAGCTTCTTCAATCAGATTAACTCAAGTTACTCTTAATGCCCAATGATGATGGATCACTGAACAACGACTATGTTTACATGCACAACGTATTCTGGTTTCTGTCCGTATTCTGAAAAAGACAATAGTCCTACTGATCTCTTTACACGGCTAATGAAAATGAATATTCCACTGATATTCCTGTTTACATGCAGCCGTTCACACTCTGATTACCGTAACGCAGCCTCCCTCTTTCAATCCTTCAACCAGGTTTTCTAGTTTCATGTGATACCAGTATCTTCACTCTAGCTTTAAAACTGCGCATAAAATTGCATCAATGCGTTAAAGAAATGAATGGCGTTAAAACAAATTTGCGTTATCACGTTAACTTTGGCAGCCCTATTGTTTAAATGACCCGTATCAAATTCACAATATTGTCATATTCAGAATAAAAGAGGAATAGTAGTGTGCATGTAAACGTAGTCGGTGTTTGTTGATCTCCGTCAGCTGGTGAAGATTAATACTATTATTTTTTATATGATTGATTATTCCATCATCATGGATCTAACTGGAGGTTAAACGTCTTTGTCTAAAAGACGATTTACAGACAAATATTCACAATCCACAGATCATCACTGAGAAGTCAAGATGTAGATTTAGATCTTGAGATGTAGCTGAAGTGTTTGGTTTGTGGGTCACGAGATGATTAACAGTAAAATAATTACATTTATTTACTTTACCCCCCGTTTAGTATTTTATAATCAGTACGTAAACATTTAAATGGTTTATAAAACACTATAATGTAGCTGTAATTATAAACCGATATATATATCTATATTTATCATGTTCACAACAGTTACAGCGAAGCAGTCGTTGGCAATGAACATCTTCAGGCTCCCTTCAACAGCGCTCATTAAATATGTATTTAAGAAAGAGAAAAGACACGGGTAAAAGCAAAATGAGAATCTGAGCCAGTGGAAGTTAAATTCTAGGGCTAAAATACAAACATAAACATAAAAGTATGATAACAAAGAAAATGTATACTTGAAACTCACGTTTATTAATCTACAGTATTTCTCAACTACTCCCAACTTCTTATGAAGACATATTTTATATTATTTTCAGCAGATTTTAAGTTGACAAATACATTAATAATCATAACAGCTACATTATAGTGTCTCATATCAGCCCGGTCATACAGCAGGGCGGGAAATAGTCACGAGATTGAATGGCAACATTAAATTAACAGTACATAAACATGAAGTTCACTTTTTTCCCCCCTGATGGTCAGCATGAAATCAGTTTGTATATAATCCACGTAATCGTGAACCAGGAAGTATAAACAGCGGCGAGCGGCGTGTAGGGAGGAGGTCGGGGTGGATGAGTGGGTCTAAAAAACACCAGACTTTCAACACTTATTTGAACCCAAACCGCCGTCTTTTACTAAACTTCACTAAGTAGTTTCATTTTGAAAAAGACTGGAGCAGAAATTGACACGTGCGTCCCGTGTTGCTGGACATTCGTAGGAAAACGCAAAGCAAAGCGTCAGATGTTCCTCTAATCTTTATTTTGAAATGACCTCTACAGGTCTCCGTCTCTCTTTGGTTGACTTTACTTCATTTAAAGGATCACGAGCTAAAACAGTTTGGTCTTTTCTCACCTGCATAATAATAATAATATCTTAGTTCATTTTCTTCTAGATCTGAAAATGTCTGAAACTGTCTAAATGTTTTAAGGGAATTTAATGAGATGGAAACTTGACTTTGTTTAACCTCCAGTGAACTTCTTGGTGTATAATTTGAGTTTTTATTTCAGTGTCCAGCATCTATTTTTCTTCCTCAGTAAGCAAAAAATAAATGACGTAGGTCGACAGATTTATGGAATCGATTCAACAAAGCTTTTATTTCCTGGATTTATTAGTTTGATCTGAACTGAACGAGATTAAAAAGCGTCAGACTGAAGCTGGCGTCGACCGCCGTCTGACTCGCCTTCACTTCTAACATTCCTCTTCACCCAGCACAGAAACTTCTATTTTTCTACGTAGATTTAGTGTCACAACCGAAAAGGAAAAGCAGCTTCTCAGGTCATAAAACTCCTCAGGGGTGTAAAAATAATGACAGCAGTGATGAGACGTGACTGTAGATAGTTTATTCGTCTGTGTATATATATACACAGTATGAGCACCGCTGGCTGCAGCTGTATATCGGGATTATATGTGAACAGTTGGAGGGTTCAATCCCCAAAATGAGACGCTTTTCATTAAGTTATATTTATAATAATATAAGTTAAAATGAGCGTCCGTCAGCTGGAGTTAGACTCGTTTCTCTGAAAGAAAACGACTCGTGAGCACAATTCATTTTTTATTTTCTCTTCTGTGTTACAAGAAAAACAAAAAGGGATTTTCCTTTCTGCCTTATTATTGATGTTCTGCCTTTTATGTTTCTGAACAGTGATTTAGTATAAAAAAAGGGACAATATTAAAAATAATGCAACGTGATTGTTATAAAATATGAGCTGTTTGATGCCGGCAGTGAACTATGGAGGATGCAACCTGCCAAAATAAAACATAAACGGTTAAATAAATAAATTACTAAATAAATAAATGTCAATAAATGTAGCGAAAATAATATAGAAAATAAATGTAGCCATTAATTAATTGATAAAATGTGACATATATTGATATTTCTGTTTAAATAGTTTTTTTTATTTATTTACCTTTGTATTGATTCCTTTATTTATTTAGTCTTCTGTTCTATTTCCACTTTAATTTATTTATGTCATTGTTTTTTATACATTTTTAAAAGTATTTATTTATTTTTGCATTTATTTTTATTTATTTTTAAATGTATGTATTTATGTGTTTAAGCATGTAATTATTTATTTAATTATGCATGATTTTCCCTTTGCATTTCACCCCTCTAAGAATACAGAGATAAATGAGGGATGAAATGCAAAGAGAAATGCAGAAATAAATAATAATAATTAAATAAATTAATAGATTTGAAAATAAATTTAAAAAATAAATACATAAATAAAAATAAATGCAAAAATAAATAAATAGATTTAAAAATAAATATAAATAAAAACAAATGCAAAAATAAATAAATAGATTTAAAAATAAATACATAAATGAATAAAAGTAAAAGATAAGGGAATTAATACAAAGGTGAATAAATAAAAAGGCAAATTAAAACAAAAATATCAATTTATATCACATTTTTTCAATTAATTGATGAATTTTTGCTACATTTAATGATATATTTATTTATTTATTGATTCATTTATTTATTCATCCATTTATTTTTTATTTTGTCAGGTTCCGTCCTCCATAGTGAAGTGATGCATCAAAAATTAAGTCGTAATCACTGGATATGCAACAGAAATTAACCCATTTGTGCCCAAAGACTGTATTATATATGAGCAGGAAAAATGCCACAACGTTTGTTCCGATTGGTCAAAAGTCTTGAAGTTTGACAAACGCTGGGCAAATATCTAACAGGAAAACTTTGACATGTTTAGATCACATGAAAAATGACATGTTTGTTGTTAGCTCCCTCAACTATGCGGTCTACCGGCGTGCTGCTGACGTAGTATGTGCACGTGTTATCAGGCGTAAACATAGAATTGAACCGAATAGATCGGCCCCGTTGTCACCGATATCCAGGGATCATTTAGGGATGCACCGATCAGTATCTGATACTTGACACTTGATCGTGCTGCTTGTAGTTTCTGAGAGAGACATTATCTTATCATACTATATCCAGTATTTGGATACATGGGATGATTGTTTTTTCCAAAAATATAGTCTGTTGCAATAACAGTTGTCCCATCATTTGCCCAAATACTGATATAGTATGATCAGAAAAACTCACTTTTCAGCCAAACGGTTCGACCGATCCTAAAAAATGTCGTCACATTTGAAAAATATCAGTTGTGGGCACTAATGGGTTAAACTGTTCTGATGTTTAAAATGCTTTCTGTGATGTTCTTAAATGTTTTTATATGAAACAAACCACTGCAGGCATTTGTAGGTTTGTTGAGCATGAAGGGAAGGTCGGGACAATTATTATTACTGATCAGCTTTACAGTGAAAACATGAAACACATCTGGATTCATTTCAGGTTAGTTGTTTGTTGTCGGTGGTGGAAGATGTTTCACTTCATGAGGCTCTAATTTATTAGTGATATCTGTTAAAATGTCTAAATCCTGCTGAGACGTGTTTAATTTATTCATTTTTCATGGGTCATCTTCAGCAGCTCAAATATCACTTCCTGCAGGTGTTTCCAGATGTTTTCTAATACGTGTGCTCTAAAGTGGAAATACAAACTATAAAATGTTCAAATACAAAACCGTCGTCGGCTTCCATATAAAACCTGAACAAAGAAAAAGTGGATTAACGGTTTCATCTTGAGGTGAATCAGCTGTTCTGTCCTCAGTCTCTTTTATGTTCAAACCTTATTATTATTATTATTATTATTATTATTATTCCAGCCATGTAAAGATCTGCTGTCTCTTCTGAGCTCTTCTCATGTTTTGCACACTTCCTGTTTGACGCCTGAAAATGTTTCTGAAGTTTATATTTTTGCCTTAAAGTTTATTAAAGTCTGCGGTGAAGTCTTTTTGACGGCACTGATATCTGGTTGGTTTCTGTTTGCTCGTCTCATAAAGAAATGAATAAAAATGGAGGAGAGTTAAAACGCTGCGTCTTCGTTTTTACACCAAGAAATGTTTCTGATTTAATACTTTTCTGGTTTTATAGATTCGTTTGATGATCGTCTGCGTTTAGGATTTATTATTTATTATTATTTATTATAGTGTTGTTTGTAAAATCCTTATTTAACTATCGCTGTCAAATAAATGTAGTGGAGTAAAAGAATATTATATTATTAATTTAAGTATAAAGTAGCATGAAATGGAAATACTCAAGAAACGTTCAAGTACTTCACATTAGTACTTGAATACAGTACTGTACTACATCCTACTACATGTTCAGACAGAAACCAGCAGTGATTGAATGTACTGACTAGTATCCTGATATCTCTTCTCCCAACCCGTCTCACAGGAAGTCGTAGAAATACCACGACGTTACACGGACATTCAGCGTGTCACGAGGACGTAATTTAGCGTTTTCTCGTGTGTCATTTGTACGTCACGTAAACGTCCGCAGTTAGCTTCAGGCAAGAAAACCACTTAGTTAAGGTAAGGGAAAACGTCGTGGTTGAACTTAAAATAAGGACGGAAACAACTACGGAAAACAAACTTCAGAAACGTAACTTATAAATGAAACACCGGTCAACAACGGCCTCGAACACCAGTCTCCTGGTTAAAAGTCCGGTGTCGGTACAGGATACATGACGTACAAAAGACACACGTAAATCAACAAAGGCGTATTTATTGCACGCTAAGCGGCTAGCGCATCATCGTGGCATTTCTACGGCTTTCCGTGCAGACGGGATGCTTCTTCCATTAAACCACATCTGTAACGGTTCTTGTCCACAGCCTCCGTCTTTTCCACGCTTCCCATTCAGTGTTTACTTAAGCAGCCGTGCAACGCATTCTGGTAGCGTGATGGCGCGATTCAAGAGACGGGGCGTCACGTCGCCTGCTCCTCATCTCATTTACATAAAGTTGAGGTCGAGGCTACTTTATGCAAATCAGGATCTCGCTGCATCTGTAAACTCCAGAGAAACTTTTGAACTAACCATTGATCTAAAATAAAGACAGATTCATCAACTACATGAATTATTACTCATTAAATGTTTTCAGATACATGTTTCGGTGAAATATTTTCGTGAAATAAGAGAAGAAAGTTTCCGAATCGAGCCGCCATGTTGGTTTCGGTTTGAAAGCCGGAAGCAGGAGCCCGCGAGGAGAAGAGTTCGTCCAATCAGGTTCCTCGTGTCCGGTGGCAGCCCATCAAGCGTCCGACGCTGGGAAGCTGTGTGTCCCCCCTCGCAATAAAAACTGTTCCTTCATCATCATCATCACCATCAACACACCGTCTAACTAAACTAAATGATTCCTCCTCATTCTCTTCGTCTTCTTCGTCCTCTTTTATTGGAGGACAGAGTGACTCCATAAAAGCGTCCTCTCTTCTTCTGTTGTCTCATCAGATCCATCAAATCAACCTTTTGTTCCTCTTTCTTCTCTCTCCATGTTGTCGTCGTCGCCAAAATAACAGAGATGAATATTTAATCAGCTGAAGCCTCAAATCTGACCTGTGTCCTTCAGTCTGCAGCGGGACACACAGTGTTTGTATATACAGTATATATATATTTGTATATATCTGTTTACACAGTCACATTGTGGGGACTCTGAAACGACCCTAAAACGCTCGTCTGAAAACGGCGTTTTAAAACCAAAATGCATTAGTGTGGATGTATCAGCAACACTACAGTACTTTCAGTACATTTTGCTGATACTGTACTGTACTTTTACTTGTATTGAAGTGTTTTTACATTGTCTTCTTCTTCTTCTTCTTCTTTTTCTTTTTCTTGTTAAAGTTTGGATTAAATTATTTTAATCATTTATTAAATTGTATTTCATTAAAGGGACTATATAGCCGCTGTACCCTCCTCCTCTGCCTGCTCGCCTTCACTCAGACAGCGCGGCGTCCTCGCTGTCTCGCTCCACCTCTAGACGTGAACGTGCGCCCACTACACACTGCAGAAGAGTTAGTTTAGCTCTGAGAATATCTAGTGAATGTACAGGGGATGTTTGTGCAGAAATAACTGCTGCAGCTCCTCCAGACCAACAGAGGTTTTCCGTGTCTTGTGAAGTGACGGAGCTCTACAGAGATTTACGTTGTCTTCTCGTTACCGACCGGGTGCCTGTGTCTCCTCTGCTCTCTCCGGCTGCGGGCGGAGAGAGCAGGGAGACACGCTGGAGAGCCCCGCTGCCTCAGCCTGCACTTAGGCAGGAAAAGCCAACACTAGGATCAGATCTAAATCATGTTCATGGAGAGACCTTCGTCTGGTCAGCTAACATTACTGCCAAGCAGCTGAAATATAGAGTGATATTGTGGTTTTAGCTGACGTGTGTCGCCTCACTGTTTTGAGCGATGCTCGTTCAGGTATATTGAGAGCGAGCAAGCGCGAGCCCGACGCTGACTTTCGTTGATTTCACGGCCACAGGTGTCGCTGTTAAGAAGCAATTCTGAAAGTTACAAATAGTCCCTTTAAAACTGAACTGTGTTGCAACGACGCCACCGATCACCGACCTTCACACTGACCTGGAACCAGTCCAAGTGTCTTCTATAAGAAGTGAGAGGGTGATTACTACTGATACTGCTGAATATGTCCAAAATATTAGAAAATAATTAGGACTGTCAAACAATTAAAACAGTTAATCGTGATTAATCGCAAATTAACCACACATTTTGTATCTGTTCAAAATGTACCTTAAAGGGAGATTTGTCAAGTATTTAATACTCTTATTAACATGGGAGTGGACAAATATGCTGCTTTATGCAAATGTATGTATATATTTATTATTGGAAATCAATTAACAACACAAAACAATAACAGATATTGTCCAGAAACCCTCACAGGTACTGCATTTAGCATAAAACAATATGCTCAAATCATAACATGGCAAACTGCAGCCCAACAGACAACAACAGCTGTCAGTGTGTCAGTGTGCTGACTTGACTATGACTTGCCCCAAACTGCATGTGATTATCATAAAGTGGGCATGTCTGTAAAGGGGAGACTCGTGGGTACCCATAGAACCCACATCAGTTATTTAACCTCCTTCTTGACAAGCTAGTATGACATGGCACAACGCCGTTATTAACCAATCAGAATCAAGTATTCAACAAAGCCGTGTAATATATTTTATTATTGTATTATAATTATTGATGCATTAATGTGTTCATCACTTTAATGTTGCAGCTGATGAAGGTAGAGCTACTTTATATACTGATAGGTAGGTTGTGAAGTGATCAATCATTTTTTTATTTTCTATGATATTTAATTATCAATCTGAATCTGTTATTAAATGAATGTTGTGGGGAAAAAAAAGTACAATATTTGCAGAAAATGGAAATACAAGTCCCTCAAAATAGAGTAAATGTACTTAGTTACTTTCCACCATCAGCATGTTAGCGTTGTCATGATGTTAGCATTTAGCATAGAGGTCAGTGCAGCCATGTGTTGAAACATCTCTTCTACCTCCACTAAAGTACTTCTCATAGTTTTTCATGGTATTTTTTTATTTCAGTTGCGCTCATGCTATTTCACTTCCTGTTCAGTTCATCACTCCTCTAACAGTCGTGACAGAGGAACACGTCCAGAATCAGCATGAAACATGCACCGATGAATGAGAACAGACTACAGTCGGTCATGGAAGACTCAGAGTTATGATCCACCTCCGGTTCACTCTGTTACTATACGACCCCTCCGACCTTTAGCAGCCTCTGATCGGACCCACTTCTTCACTTGTTGAGCTGTCGTCGTGCAGCGACAGAAGATCAACATGAATCCAGTTCATACTATATTTATTAACATGTTCTTGGATCAGATTTGATGTGAAGCTTCGTCACAGCTGCAGCAGCTCCTTCCTCCTCAGCATGGAGGTGTAGGACGGATGCTCCACGTAGCTGTAGTTGATGACACCTCCGTCATCCTCAAAGTCTATATCGTCCTCCTCCATGTCATCAGTATCATCACCGTCCAGACGCCTGCTGTCCTCCTCCTCCTCCTCCCCCTCCTCCTCGTCCTCTTCGTCGTCCTCCGGCTGGTTCTCGCAGCTCATCCTCATCTTCCTGCGGTGGTTGTTCCTCACCGACGCCTCCAGAGCTTTCTGTCTGCGGTAGAAGTGGGAGAACTTGTTGAAGATGATGGTGATGGGCAGCGCCACCACCAGGGTGCCGCCCAGGATGCAGCCGCTGGCCGCCAGCTTCCCGGCCACCGTGACGGGCACCACGTCGCCGTAGCCCACCGTGGTCATGCTCACCGTCCCCCACCACCAGCAGGCCGGGATGGTGTCCAGACCCACGTCCTAAAAACACAGACGGAGAAGAACTTCATAGTGATTTTATATTTTACATCGATGTGGTTACGCAACAAATACATTGAAAGGACATGATGTGACTTTCATGTTACCTGAATATCAACAAAAATAAAAGTAACAAGACGAACCAGGAAGCAATTTAACAATAATATACTCTTGTAACCAAAAATATGATTACTATTATTATTATCTATTCCAATTATTTGTTGACCATTTCTTGGTGAAAAGATAGGAAATTAATTGAATTAAATTGAGTTCAGTTCAGTTCAGTTCAGTTCAGTTCAGTTCAATTTAATTTAATTTAATTTAATTTAATTTAATTTAATTTAATTTAATTTAATTTAATTTAATTTAATTTAATTCAATTTAATTTAATTCAATTCAATTTAATTTAGTGTTGTAATCAAAAATATGATTACTATTATTATTATTATCTATTCTAATTATTTGTTGACCATTTCTTGGTGAAAAGATAGGAAATGAATTGAATTAAATTGAGTTCAGTTCAGTTCAGTTCAGTTCAGTTCAGTTCAGTTCAGTTCAATTTAATTTAATTTAATTTAATTTAATTCAATTTAATTTAGTGTTGTAATCAAAAAACTATTATTATTATTATCTATTCTAATTATTTGTTGAAAAGATAGGAATTTAATTTAATTTAATTTAACTCAATTCAATTCAATTCAATTTAATTTAATTTAATTTAATTTAATTAAAAACAAACAAAAAAACAAATAATTGTGTTATATTTCCATTTTCTGCTACTTTCTACTTTTCCTCCTCTACATCTCAGTAGTAAATATTGTTCTTATTACTGCTCTACATTTATCTGACAGCTGTAGTTACTTTCCAGATTCAGATTATTAAAACAAAATATAATCAACTAATAAATTCGGATGTATTATTATAGATTTCACTACCCAGTAGTATATAAATATATAAATAAAGTCATTAAAATAAGCATTTTTTAATTTATTTAATTTTATTATTGAACCTTTATTTTTCCAGGATATTTCCACTGAGATTTAAAATCTCTTTTCCGAGGAAGTCCTGGCCGAGACAGCGGCATAAAAGTTTCACACGTAAAAGCTCAAATAACAAAGTGAAAACAAAACAGCAAAACGTTAAAAACAAGGATAAATTTCACATAAAAGAGACAAAACAGCAGTGTTGTTGAACAACAGGACAGTGATGACATTAAAGTGATGAATTAATGCATCAAAAATTATAATACAATAATATAATATATATTATTCTGCATAATCAGTACTTTTATTTTTGGTACTTTCAGTATGTTTTTATGCTAATACTTTTGTACTCTTAAGTAAAATTTTGAATGCAGGACTTTTAGTTGTAACTTTACTTAGTATTTCTACACTGTGGTATTCATAATTTTACTTAATTATTACTTAATACTTAATTTACTATTCATGAGCTGCAGCAGAGACAGAAATGTTTCACACTGTGATGGACAACAGGAACTGTGAGTATAAAAGAACCTCACTGGCTGAAGTCACAAAACAAAAAGAATAAATAAATTAATGTTTATATAAAGTAGAGAGTGTGAGCGTTACCTCTTCGTACTCGGCGGTGTAAGCGATGCCGGAGAAGACGGAGACGCCGACGGCCAGGTAGAGCAGCAGGATGCCCACCTCACGGTAGCTGTGCTGCAGAAACAACATGGAAAACCTGTTAGAAGAACTTCATTAGATGTAATCTGAAGCAGTACTCAGTTTTTAGCAGTGGAAGTTTACCTTTTTATTTATTTTTTAGGGCCGTCAATCGATTAAAATATTTAATCGCAATTAATCACATGATTGTCCATAATGAACTTTGATTAGTTGCAAATTAATCTCACATTTTTTATCTGTTCAAAATGTACCTTAAAGGGAGATTTGTCAAGTATTTAATACTCTTATCAACATGGGAGTGGACAAATATGCTGCTTTATGCAACTGTCTGTATATATTTATTATTGTAAATCAATTAACAACACAAAACAATGACAAATATTATCCAGAAACCCTCACAAGTACTGCGTTTAGCATAAAAAATATTCCCAAACTGCATGTGATTATCATAAAGTAGGCATGTCTGTAAAGGGGAGACACGTGGAGAACCCATTTTCATTCGCATATCTGGAGGTCAGAGGTCAAGGAACCCCTTTGAAAATGGACATGACAGTTTTTCCTCGCCAAAATTTAGCATAAGTTTGGAGCGTTATTTAACCTCCTTTATGACAAGCTAGTATGACATGTTTGAATTAATGCGTTAAAGAAATTAGTGGCGTTAAAACGAATTTGCGTTCGTTTCCACAGCCCTAATTGTTTTGTATGTCAGCTGTAATAGTATTTCATGTTGTACCATTGAAATAAACAGAGAAGCAGGATGAACATTAAAGGTCCCATATTGTAAAAAGTGAGATTTTTCATGTCTTTTATATTATAAAGCAGGTTTAAGTGCTATATAAATACTGTTAAACTATCAAAGAGCTCAATATACGGAGAAATACACACAGCCCGTATTCAGAAATTGTCACAAATATACAATAAATAGATCATTACACGGTTTTAAACCAACTTAATTTTTTTTTAACAAATATAAATGTTGTGAAAACTCTTTTGGAGAAAATACAGAACAAAACTCTGTAGCACAGATCTGTCATTACTGGATATGTTCAATGTACAAAATCTTGCTATATTTACAGACATAAATACAACCTTCTAAATGTGTCCCAGTTTATTTCCTGTTGCAGTGTATGTAAATAACATTAGCTGACAGGAAGTAAACATGGACCCAAACTGTTGCCTAGCAACACCATACAGGTACTGTAATATACTATGACTTTTTTTTATTAAATTTTTCAACAAACTAAACTATGACTTTTTCATCATATAATTTTTCGACTGACGTCAGACCTTCATTTGGTCAGCTAACATTACTGCCAAGCAGGTGAAATATATAGTGATTTTGTGGTTTTAGCAGCTAATGATGCTAAGGTTAATCAACATGATGCCTGTCAATCACGTTCAGTCTCGTGTGTGTCGATATTGCGAGCACAAGCGCGAGCAACAGGATGCTGACTGTTGTGGACTTAACGGCCACAGGTGTCACTGTTAACAAACAATTTCTGATTCTTACAGAGTCCCTTTAAAGTGCTGCTTCGATCTGAATGTAAATGTAATGAATCCAAATCCAGCTAACAAAGTCAAGCAGATGATTCCAGCTCAGACATGATGGTGTTTAAGGCTCATCATCATCATGTTCTGATACATGAGACGGTAACATGAGCTGCTGTACTGTGATGGAGGAGCTGCTTCTCTGCTGGTGTAACTGATCCACTTCACACGATAATGACATTACATGGAACAACCAGATCAGAGTTAATGCTCGCAAAGAGATGTCTTTTTAAACATACTCGCCAACCCTGAGACCTCAAAAATAGGGAGGATTTCTAACCCAAACTCGAGGGTCTGGGGGTCCTCCATCAGAAACATTAGAGTTTCAGAGCCTGCTTTGTTTCCTGCATTCTGGTGACTTTAAAAGAATGAAAATAACAAAATGATAAGTTCACTGCAACAGCATTTTTTGTTAGGTAGGCCTATTTTTAATTCTACTTTTTTTTTTTTTTTACATGTTTTGCCCCTGCTTGAGTATTTCTTTCTCTTAGTTCTTTCCATTTCTCTCTCCTTCTCTCTCTCACTGAAGATCCTTTCAGACACAACGTGACAACACCACCACTGACTTCTGAAACACGTTGAGCCTGCGTCGAGCAAAGCCCAACTTGGGCGCTGTGATGTGCAGAGACCGCAGCTCAAACCGTGTTGTGTTGGTCGCGAGCGAAGGCTATATATATTTATTACACAGCTGGGTTGAATACTCGATTCTGATTGGTCAATCACGGCATTCTGCGGTCTGTAATTTCTGTATAACAGACCGTTGCTATGTATAACAAACCGTTGCTATGGGCGCAGTTCAGATGTCGATTTTTTTCAGTAAGTAGCAGTATAATATGCGGGATAATGTACAGCTAGCGGGTCATTGTTGTGAAAGATCCCCTTCAGGGCGGTGAGAGACCCCTCCGCTGGGGATTCTTTCACAACAATAACCGGCTCGCTGTACAATATCCCTTACTTATATATCTATGGCAGCTCTCTTCTGCCGTGAAACGACATTAGGCGTAGCTGCATTGTCATAGACGCTGTACAGCGCCAGAAACAGGTTGAGATAACGAAAAGGAAAAAAAGGGGGAAAAAATCGGGAGAAAAACGGGAGAAGTGTGACCCCGGGAAGAAACCGGGTGGTTTAGCAAGTATGTTTCTAAAGGCCGACCCCCTCCTCCTGAAAATCAAAACCACATCTTCAAAAACAAAAAGCACAACAACAGTTCCCGGCTCAGACCGACATCCATCAACCTTTATGATGCAGAAAGGTCAACACAGCAGAATGTCACAGAGGAAATACATCATTAGTTTTTATTCTTCCTCAGAGGTCGGTTTAATGTCAGAAAGTCAAATGTTACATAACAGAGTCCTGACTCACCCGAAGAGTCGCTCCCAGTGACCGAAGACCTGTCGAGTGTCGGGCCAACTTCAAGACCCTGAAGATCCTCATTAACCTGAACACCTGAGAGAGAGAGAGAGAGAGAGAGAGAGATCCTTATTAACCTGAACACCCGAGAGAGAGAGAGAGAGAGAGAGAGAGAGAGAGAGAGAGACATGAAGTAGTGATGAGGAGAAAGTGTCGGGCCAACTTCAAGACCCTGAAGATCCTGAGAGAGAGAGAGAGAGAGAGAGAGAGATCCTTATTAACCTGAACACCCGAGAGAGAGAGAGAGAGAGAGAGAGAGAGAGAGAGAGAGAGAGAGAGAGAGAGAGAGAGAGAGAGACATGAAGTAGTGATGAGGAGAAAGTGCTATTGCATTTCATTCCATCTTTCTCATAAAGGTAGTCAAGGCACCGGGGATGGATGAGATTCATCCTGAGATGCTGAAGGCTCTGGACATTGTTGGACTGTCTTGGCTTACCCGTGTCTTCAGTGTCGCGTGGAGGTCGGGGACAGTACCTGTCGAATGGCAGACCAGGGTGGTGGTTCTCATTTTTAAAAAGCGGGACCGGAGGGTGTGCTCCACTATCCGGGTATCACACTGCTCAACCTCCCCGAGAAAGTGTGTTCTAGGGTGCTGGAAAGGAGACTCTGACTGATTGTCGAACCTCAGATCCAGGAGGAGTAATGCGGACTCCGTCCTGACCAGCTCTTTACCCTTGCAGGGCTGTTTGAGGGGTCATGGGAGTTTGCCCATCCAGTCTACATGTATTTTGTGGACTTCGAGAAGGCTTACAACCACGTCCCCCGGGGAGTCCTGTTGGGGGTACTGCAGGAATATGGGGTACCGGGGTCACTGTTACGAGCCATCCGGTCTTTGTATAACCAAAGTAAGAGCTGTGTCCGTATACTCGGCACAAAGTCAACACGTTTCCAGTGGGTGTTGGCCTCCACCAGGGTTGTCCCTTGTCGCCGATCCTGTTTGTGATTTTCATGGACAGGATCTCAAGGCGCAGCCAGGGGGAAGAGAGCGTCCGGTTCGGGGACCTCAGAATTGCGTCTCTGTTTTTTGCAGATGATGTGGTTCTGTTGGCTTCATCAGACCGTGACCTGCAGCACACACTGGGGCGGTTTGCAGCCGAGTGTGAAGTAGTCGGGATGAGAGTCAGTACCTCCAAGTCTGAGGCCATGGTGCTCTGCTGGAAACCGGTAGATTGCTACTCCAGGTGGGGAGTGAGTTACTGTCCCAAGCGAGGGAGTTTAAGTGTCTTGAGGTCTTGTTCATGATTGAGGGAAATGGACAGGCGGTTCGGTGCAGCGTCTGTAGTTATGCGGGTGCTGTAACGGACCGTTGTGGTGAAGAGGGCGCTGAGCTGGAAGTCAAAGCTCTCAATTTACCAGTCCATCTACGTTCCAACCCTCACCTATGGTCATGAGCTTTGGGTAGTGACCGAAAGAATGAGATCGCGGATAAAAGCGGCTGAAATGAGCTTCCTTCGTAGGCTGGCTGGACTCAGCCTTGGGGATACGGTGAAGAGCTCAGACATCCGGAGGGAGCTCGGAGTAGAGCCGCTGCTCCTTCACCTCTAAAGGGACCAGCTGAGGTGGTTCAACATCTCATCAGGATCCTCCTGGACGCCTCCCTTTGGAGGTTTTCCAGACACGTCCAACTGGTAAGAGGCCCCGGGGCAGACCCAGAACACGCTGGAGAGATTATATATCTGGTCCAGTCTGGGAACGCCTCGGGGTCCCCCAGGAAGAGCTGGAAAACGTTGCTGGGGCGAGGGACGTCTAGAATTCCCTGCTTAGCCTGCTGCCCCCGAGACCCGACCCCGGATAAGTTTTTTATTACAAACGTGTTTTCAAGCAAGGTTTTTACTTTTTGTTTTACTGTATCTGTGACAATAAACAGCAGACTGACTCAAAGAGTGGAAATAATTTGATATTTCTTCATTCAAATGTTATATACATACAATTAATTTACATGCAACAACAAATGAAGAATTCTGAACCTGTATGAGTCGTCCCAGATCTCCCAGTTCAGACTCCGATCCCAAAGTCAATTCAATGAGCAGTACGATGTAGATGGGAACCACAGACACCAGGTCGATGATGTTCAGAGGGTGATGGAAGAACTTCCTCTTGTTCGGAGCGAGCAGCAGCCGGGTCACCACCTCAAACACAGAAACAATACTCTGCGACGGTTCTTCACCAGTATCACCAGTACACACCACACTCTGGTTTCATGTCCTCACCTCGAAGGTGAACCAGCAGCTGCAGAACACCTCCAGAGCCTGCATGGTCGGGTCCTCGACCACCTTCCCTTCATCGTCAAACGTCTGAGACAAAACAGGAGAAATACTGGTGATCGAAACTTCAGGTGTTTTCAAATGATACTTTCAGTTTCAGGGCCAAATACAGGAGGTGTTTTTCTTTATTATAATATTTTGTGTAACTAGTTGTTCATGAGTTTGGAGAAATAATCAACAGCGGTTTCCTTCCTCAGACAAAATCAAGACAACTACGCTCCATCATCCCTACTCATTTAGTCCAACTGTCTCCATTAAAAGTATGCCGTATTATCTATTGGCAGCTCCTGTCTGCAGTGGACTCATGGATGTTCAGACAACTATCACTGAATTACTTTGATACTGAAGAAAACTTAAAAACGTAATGATTCTCAGGCAAGTTCTGCAGTTATAAGGAGCGTTTTTTTTACTATGATTTCTAAGCAGATTTGTGGACGTTGGACATTGATGGACATCAGAAATAATGTATCCTCAGAAAGCGTAAGTCACAGAGAATCTAAAACTAAGTGTATCATGTCTGTGTGTTCACATTTAACTGAGTTATGACTCCGAGAAGCAGTATGATTTTTGTGTTATTTGCCTCCATGAGCCCAAATCACTGAGCTAAATAGAATAGAATAACTTTAAACACCAGCATGTATCCGTCTATTTCACCTCACACTGTACGTTTCCAGCTCTCTGTACCGACCTGATACTCCGGGATGCTGTTAATACACATGATGGCGATGGATGTGAGCACCACCCCGATGGAGACCAGGCTGAAGAGCTTGCTGGGGATGGAGTATCCCGGGTTCTCCAGCGTCAGCCACAGACACTTCCTGATGTTCCCGTAACGCACCTCCTGGAAATGCTGCATGTCTCTGTGACAATAGAGGACGGCAGTGAGTAAATGGAGGGACGTGAGTCGAGCTGCATGATTAACCCTTTACTTTTTACCTGTTCAAGTCCGATATCTCGTCCACAGACGTGTCGATGCTGCTGACGTCGCTCTCGTCGTCCCAGCTGCGATGGCGATTGCTCTCCAGCTTGCGGTCGTGGTAACGGTAACTGCAGCAACTGTCCAGGAAGAACTCGTTGATGCCCCAGTACTCTATCTCCTGACTGCGTGGGGAACACCAGTCAGATCAAGTTAGTTTGTACACCAGTTGAAGTTTGACATTTCTTTAAATTATGAAATGAAAAGTGAAAATGACAGAATGAGAACCCCACCAAGCCCAACCCAAAATCCTGTCTAAGATATTGGAGAGAAAGTGTGTTTATTCCCTCTTTTAAAGCTCCTTTTAGACATCTGTAAAGTTCATCTATCTGCTTCTGTGATCGATGTAAAGTTTGTTAAACGTTAGACAGACCTGAAGGAGAAGACACACAGCTCCTCCATGATGTGGAGTTTGCCCGTCTGGTAAAAGTGGAGGACGTAAGGGAACAGGCCGGGATTCCTATCAAAATAAAACTCCTTCTGCTGCACGTCGTAGTCATCACACACCTGAGGGAGGAAGGAGAGAAGAGCCGTAAGAGAGAAGGAGGTGAACATTTGATAGTTTACCAGCTGAACCCACCTGCAGTATATCCTCCTCTGAGTCACAGGCCAGCAGTTTTCCCAGTCTGGTGTCTGGGAATTTCTTCAGCGTGCTGGAACAGAGGCTCCTCTTCAGGCCGCCGACGTTGATGTGGACCAGACCCTCGTCAGAGTCCTGGTGGGCCCAGCTGGGCAGATTCTCCTTCACCATGGTTACCTGCTGGAGACACAACCAAGGTGAGTGTGGACAACTAAAACCAGCAACGAATGGCTCTAACTAACATGTACTATACACGCTACTGTTGAAAAGTTATTAATGTGCTGAGAGGACTACTCTATATATCTGAATGGTAGAAAGTCCTCTTTACTAATAGATGCTATTTTGCCTTATGAAAAAAATTAAACTATATATGCTTGTGAGACGTTTTTAAAGATTTACATCTTCAATAGGACCTAAAGTGTTTGGGGCTGAGACAGGAAGTCAGACAGTATTGAGAGACGGACTAACTTTGTGAGACTTTGTAGTTGTTTTTCGCCTCTTTGTCGTTGTGTTATGTCCACTTGTGGTCATTTTGAGTCTTTGTAGTTGTTTTTTGCCTCTTTGTGGTCATGTTGTATCGCTTTAGTCGTTTTTACCACTTTATAGTCGTTTGTCACCTCTTTGTAGTTGTTTTTTGTCTCTTTGTAGTTGGTTATTTTGCCTCTTTGTGGTCATGTAGTGTCTCTTTGTAGTTGTTTTTCGCCTCTTTGTCGTTGTGTTATGTTCACCTGTGGTCATTTTGTGTCTTTGTAGTCGTTTTTTGCCTCTTTGTGGTCATGTAGTGTCTCTTTGTAGTCGTTTTTGACACTTTGTGATCATGTTGTGTCTCTTTGCAGTTAAAAAACTTTATATTTGTGAGACATTTTTAAAGATTTACCTCTTCAGTAGGAACTAATGTGTTTAAGGAAGTCAGACAGTATTGAGAGACGGACTTGGTTTGGTTTTGGTCTGACACAACCCTTATCCTTTTACTACACATTTTAAGTATTTGACACTGAACATTATTTGGAACAAAGTTTTTGAATGTCCTTGATGATCATCATCATCTCATCTCATCTCAAGCTGAGTCAGCAGTCACCAAAAAACAACGTGACAACTTTCTGGCAAAGAAAAGCCTGAGTTTTATTTTTTGCTCTGAAAGTTTGAGCTCCTCTTTTGTGATGGAGGCACTCATCTAATTTCATCTACTCTGCACTTCTGAGAGCAGACGACCAGACACTAATTTGATAAAGAACTATTTTAGGCAGCAGTGAGAACACATGAGGGTCCCTTTGTAGTCGTTTTTTCACCTTTTTGTTGTCGTGTTATGTCCACTTATGGTCCTTTAGTGTCTTTGTTGTCATTTTTTGCTTCTTTGTAGTTGGTTTTCGCCTCTTTGTGATCATGTTGTGTCTCTTTGTAGTTGTTTTTGACTCTTTGTAGTTGTTTTTGACTCTTTGTAGTCATGTTGTGTCTCTTTTTAGTTGTTTTTTGTCTCTTTGTAGTTGTTTTTTGTCTCTTTGTGGTCATGTTCTGTCTCTTTGTAGCTATTTTTTGCCTCTTTTGATTGTTTTTCGCTTCTTTGTGAACATGCTGTGTCTCTTTGTAGTCGTCTGTTACCTCTTTGTGGTTGTTTTTGCCTCTTTGTGGTCATGTAGTGTCTCTTTGTAGTCGTTTTTTACTTCTTTGTCATCGTGATATGTCCACATGTGGTAATTTTGTGTCTTTGTAATTAGAGACAGGAAGTCAGACAGTATTGAGAGACGGACTAACATGTTGTTGGTTTTGGTAATTTCATGGAATTTGTTGACAATAACAAAAATATAGAATGACACCACCCTTATCCTTTTACTACACATTTAGAGTATTTGACACTGAACTTTGTTTGGAACAAAGTTTTTGAAAGTCCTGATGTGTGATGTCACTCCTCTCTTCTTCATCATCATCATCATCTCATCTCAAGCTGAGTCAGCAATCCCCAAAAAACAACGTGACAACTTTCTGGCAAAGAGAGGCCTGAGTTTTATTTGCTGCTCTGAATGTTTGGGCTCCTCTTTTGTGATGGAGGCACTCTAAATTTCATCTACTCTGCTAAATGCACTTCTAAGAGCAGACGACCAGACACTAATTTGATGTATGAGACGTTCTTATGTTAACTACAAAACACAACGTGCACGGGTGGAGAGCCAGGAGGCTTTTACTGGATTTCAGATCTTTGCAGACTGAATATAAGTCCATGTTTGGGTGTTTTCTGTGTAGCGAGCCATAATACAGATTTTAACAAGATTAAACTGAGAGTTGTGCTCAGAATCATGATTTACTTCTTATCAACATTAACGTGGATGCAAGCAAAGTGTCTCCATGTGATCGAGTAAAAAAAGAAAAAACACACATAGATGCATCCAAAACAGAAACTAACTCCCACGCATGCTCATCTACTGTCCTCTACCAACAAACATCCACATGGCGTAGACACACTTTCACAATAAAACACCACGAAATCACTCAACAGATGAATAAATAACAAAGTTCACATCAAACTCTAAAACTGTGAAGTTTTTACTTGCTCTCCTGCCTCGAGTGTTCCCACTGCTGCCGAAAATATTTCTTTTACAGTACAATGTTAATATTAGTGCCAGGAAACCTAATTCAGTTGATTACATATTGCTTAGCAACAAGTTTCAGGGAATGAAGATTATATCTGGATCATCTTTTCTGTCTTTTTGTTTCTGATCAGAGTGATGCCTCATGGTGTGAATAGCCAAACACCAGCAGCTGAGGGATCCATCCAGCAGGAAGAGCCTCTCTTCAGGTAAAGTGAAGCTATAATATCATGTAATAATGTTACACCGTCTCTGATTGTAGGAAATGGCCCGAGGAACCACAGACAGGTGTTAACCTAATGTTGTGGACTTAATGGTGTTTTAAGCAGAGCAGTCTGACTTCATCTGTCTCTGAATCCTTCAGTCTCATCTGGTTTCTCTCTCTGCCTCTGATTTATGGACACAGTCCGCTGAGGCAGTCTGTCTTCACGGAGGAGGGTGTGTATGTGGGAAGCATGTTAGCGTTTATAAATGCCACTGGTGGGAAGTAACTAAGTACATTTACTTATTTACTTAAGTACTGTATTTAAGTGCAAATTTCAGATACTTTACCTGAGTATTCCCTCCTACTTTAACTTTATACTTCACTGCACTACATTTTTTTATTTTTTTTAATTTTATTCGATAGGGACGATGCAATTTAACATAGTTCCAATACAGGGCATGAAACTGATGCACATCTCAGAGAGAAATATAGTGCTTTTTACTGCATTTATTTGGTAGCCATAGTTACTTTGAAGATCTATATGTTTAAATGTATTTATGACTAACTTCTAAAATATAATGCAATGTTACAGACTGAACTACCCAACAGTTTATAAACTAGTTCTCTATCAGCTCTACCTCAGTAAATCCAGGAGAAAAATATGTTTCACTCTAAACGTAATTGATGATGCAGTTTCGTTGTACTGGAAGGTAATGTTTAGGAGACCGGGCTGCTGTATCTGCAGGGATTTTCTTATGTTGCTGTGTTCGGGACATTTCTTGGCATCAACCTTTATAAAAACGCAGCGACCAGGTGCCAGATCATGAGCAGGCATCCAAGAGGAAGCTATGAAAACGGCGGACACAGCGCAAAAAAATATAGCGAGGCAAAACGCCTAGCTGACAAAGCTCGTTCCAAAATGAGGGTGAATCTGGGGTTGGCTTTCACCCGCTGGCGAGCACCCTAACGACAGCCAGGGGGCATGGCGACTGGTGTCGTTGAGTTGGGGAGGAGGGGGCCAACTTCGAATGTTGTGTTTACAAACCGCAACCGGCAAATCTTCCTCGTTGTGCCTTTAAGTAAGATCATGAATGCAGGGCGTGTCATGGAGAATTCACTGCATAAAGTAGATAAAAAAGTGCTTTTGCTACTTTGACTAAAACCTGCTGTAACAGATTTTTTTGGCCACCAGTTTTCCCCGGGCCCCTGGACACAGACATGTGAAGGGCCCCCCACCCCTCCAACATAGGAGCAAGGCACCCAGACTGAAAGTTTGGGTCTCTTTGTAGTCGTTCGTGGTTTTGTTATGTCCACTTGTGGTCATTTTGTGTCTCTTTCTAGTTGTTTTTCGCCTTTTTGTTGTCATGTTATATCCACTTGTGGTTATTTTGTGTCTCCGTAGTCGTTTTTTTGCCTCTTTCTAGTTGTTTTTTTGTCTTTTTGTAGTCATTTTTCGCCTCTTTGTGGTCATGTTGTGTCTCTTTAGAGCCATTTTTTGCCTTTTTGTAGTTGTTTTTTGTCTCTTTATAGTTGTTATTTGTCTCTTTGTGGCTGTTTTTTGCCTCTTTGTGGACATGTGTCTCTTAGCAGTAGTTTTTTGCCTTTTTGTCATCTTGTTATGTCCACTTGTGATCATTTTGTATCTTTGCAGTTATTTTTTGCGTCTTTGTGGTTGTTTTTCGCCTCTTTATTGTCATTTTGTGTCTATTTGTAATCTTTTTTGTCTCTTTGTAGACATTTTCTTCTCTTTGTGATCATTTTAGGTGTCTTTGGAGTAATTATTTTTGTGCTTTTTGTCCTCGTGTTATGTCCAATAGTTGTTTTTTGATTTTTTGTAGTCATTTTTCATCTCTGTGATGTCATTTTGTGTCTGTGTAGTCTTTTGATTGATTCATACAGAGGTTCTGGTCCAGTGGCCCTGGTCCTGTGGATGGTACGTAGGCCCGTTCAGTGAACTGTTGTTCAGTTAAGTTCTTGAGTCTCTGTTTTAGTTCTCATTTCATCTTGGACTGCCGTCCCAGTCATTATTAGATGAGTTAAAGTCCATTGATCATTTAGACGATGCAGGTTTAGTTGAGAGCTGCTGGAGGAAGGTCAGCTACATGTGATCAGTAGAGTAACATGATGAGAGAGAGAGTCTCTATGGAGCTGCAGTCATACAGTGTGACCACTGAGATGATCTAATACATACCTCATTACAACCATCCAGAGGAGGTTATTAAACACACTGTTAGTTGGTGGTAGTAATACACCATAAAAAAAGCTACAAAGCACCAATAAACGAGGAGAAGAAGCAGCAGCAGATGTAAACAATGCACATTATATATACTTAATATATAAGAGCTTTTCAAATATTTTACGTGGTATGAATGTATTCATGATGTTTGTTGGACATACGGACACACAAGACAGATGCCTTCCGGTGAGAACAGCTGAACCAAAACTACATAAACTCAAAGGTGTACTTACTAGCTTTCAGAGCTTTCAACCACGTCCCACCTTCTTCATTCATTCTCAAAGCTATAGTGAAACCTTTCAGCTTTAGATTATATTGGTAATATATATATTTGCTTCGGATGAAAACTCCAAAGGCAACTTTTAAATAACTTTTTGAGTGTTGTTTTTTTTACATTTGCAAAGACACTCAGACTATATACCGGCTACTTTTGTCCTAAATCTTGTCTTTGAGTTGATCTCAGTCTAATCTCAGGCTTAACTAAAGTCTCGACTGTGATTCCTCTCCTTGAAATGTTCATGAGAATCTTTGCTTTTGACAATGAAAGTGAAAAAAATCTGGGGAATATTATACCAATTAGATAGCTCACATTAATGTTAATGACTCTGCACAGCCAGAAGTGTGAACAATATGTTAAATTGTGAGTTTTATGTCAACAGAAATGTTCTTTATCAATAAGTATTTGTCATTGTGTGTATCAGCAGCACCAAACCAAAGAAGAAGAGAGTGATGGTAACAGTGAGTCTATAATTACATGAGGATCCCTGCTGAGCTCTCCAGGGAGCCGCCAGGCTGCACATACAGAAATAAAGTTGATCTATAATTCAGCAGAAGGAAGCTTGAAATCACAGCGGTGGAAAAATGCACCTCTAACAACAAACACAATAACAACACATAGAGGAACTTCATATGAGATCAAATCACTGTAGGAGCTGTAACATTTAACAATCAATTAGTCTAATTATGTCTTTTATTTATCTTTAATGAAGACTTACCTGTGAGTTTGGTCACGACACTCTCTCATCATCATCATCATCCTCCTCCTCTTCTTCCTCCTCAGGCGTCACATTCACCCCATGATGAATGATGAGAACTTTTATACTTTCAATCCTGAAAAGGACCAAACATGTCTGAGGCGGATCGGAGGAGCAAACAGCTGAAAAGGACCTTCCTCCAGCCCGGAACCACAAGGTGTGTTAGAGGAGACCTCAGAGTCCGATGTGTCCGCTGTGGAGGCGCTCGGTTCCTCCATCTGGACCGCTGTGGTCCGCTCTGCTCTCTGAGCGACTCTTCGGCTGTTTCCGTCACATTCCGGAACAGGATCGGCTCTCCGAACTAGAGCTCTACCTTTAACACCCTGGACCTGCATGGAGGCGTTTCTGTGATGTGTTTGCGGCTCTCAGTGGTTCATTCAGAGTTTAATTGTATTTTTAAAAGCCTCCATAGAGACTCAGTATAATGTGCTTCTTAATGGGACTTTATATTTCCTATGACATTACTGTAATTTTGCTGCTATCTCACAACTGGGATCTTAAGCCTATATGTGTATGTATGAAGTCATTAAATGAACATTTTTATTATTTTTTTAATTACTGCAATATGCCTCTAATATCCATAGAGACATGCAAGCCTCTAACTAACAGCTGCTGACTCTCCACTTTTACTCCTGAACTCTACGGAGAATAAACACTTTGATTTAATAAAATAAATATAAAGTAGAGCTGTTATTGTTTGTTTTTTATACAGGGATATAACAACATTTTCCTGATGAAAAAATAGAAAAAAACAATTTTCATTACTCCCAAAGGCTACATTCAGAAATGTATTTGTTTATTGATTAATATTTTGGGAAGGTGCATATCATAGACTTCTCATGTATGTGATGTTGGATCCATCTAGTGGCTAAAATCTGGTTTTGCATCTGCAGGTCTTTTCACTTCTTACCTAAACATTTTACTTCACACAGTTAATAATCTGTAATCTTTCCTGTATTTTCATTTGAGGTTTGGTTGTTTAGTGGAGAGATGATGACTGAGCGTATGTTTGTTTTTATTTTTTTTATTTTGTCAGTATGACATAATACACACAAAGGTAAAACTAAATATACAGACATCAACACAAGACGTATATGAAACAGACGTTATGATTTTTAGTTGTTCTTGTTAGTAGTATTGTAAGTGTTTGATATAGTGTTTGTCATATATATATATATATATATATATATATATAAATAACTGTGACCAGAGGAATGTGCAGGTATATGTCCGAGGAGGAGGAGAAATACATAAATAAATAATAATGTTGACAAAAAGTTAAATAACTAAATAATAATAATAATAATAATAATAATAATAACAGTAAAATTTAAATAAAGTAAAATTTAAATGAAAATAAAATTAGTCAAGTCATGTCAATTTTATTTGTATAGCTAAAATCATAAATTTGCCTCGGGGGGCTTTACAGTCTGTACAGGATACGACACTCTCTGTTCTTTACAGTACGACCCTCTCATCGGATAAGGAAAAACTTAACCAAAAAAAACCTTTTAACAGGGAAATAAATGTTAGAAACCTCAGGAAGAGCAACAGAGGAGGGATCCCCCTTCCAGGATGGACAGACGTGCGGTAGATGACATGTGTACAGAGTAACAACATAATGAAAATACAACATAGACAATCCATATGACAAAAAATAATACATGTAATGTGAACATATGTGAGAAGGTGGATCCACGAGGATGTCAAGCAGCTTCCCGGCGTCGCCAAACCGGTAGAGCCAGAGCAACACAACCTCCTCTCCAACGCCAGATAGATAGAGCCAGAGCAACACGACCTCCTCTCCACGCCGAATACATAAAGCCAGAGCAACACAACCTCCTCTCCAACGCTAGATAGGTAGAGCCAGAGCAACACAACCTCCTCTCCACGCCAACCAGATAGAGCCTTAGCAACACAACCTCCTCTCCACGCCGAATACATAAAGCCAGAGCAACACAACCTCCTCTCCAACGCTAGATAGATAGAGCCAGAGCAACACAACCTCCTCTCCACGCCAACCAGATAGAGCCTTAGCAACACAACCTCCTCTCCAACGCCTGATAGGTAGAGCCAGAGCAACACAACCTCCTCTCCACGCCGAATAGATAAAGCCAGAGCCCGAGCAACACAACCTCCTCTCCACCATGGACCATATTTTTGTTTTTAATTCACAGTTGCTAAGTAATGTTAACATATGTTACCCATGCCAATAAGCCCATAATAGCGATGTTGCGTAGTTGAAAAAAAGCGATCTTTGGGATGTCTTTAATGTGCTGATCAAAAGAAAGAGTTGAATCGAACATGATGCCAAGATTCTTAACTGTTGAACTGATATCACACAGTTATCTAGAGTTACTGTTACCTGATCAAACTGATGTCTATGTTGAGCAGGGCCAATGACCAGCATCTCAGTTTGAACCAAATTTAGGAGCAAGAAATTACTTGACATCCAGTTTTTCACTGCAGACAGGCAGGTATTTTGACGGCCAGAGTGACCTGCGGGTCGACTTTCGCCTGTCCAGGGCGTCTTTTGATGCCCTGATGGCAGCCATTGGGAAGAACGCAGATCATGGTGGAGGGCCTGTTATCGAGTCCCTGGTCTTCTTGTTTTGGTTGGCTAGTGTAACTTCCTACCATGTTGTGGCCAGGGCATTTGACATGCCCCGAACCACAGTTCACCAGGCAGTCCACAAAACCATCGGGAAGATATTGGCTCTCCTCCATCAAATCATCCGCCACCCAACAGAGGAGGATCTGGTTTCCGTATAGGAGCAGGCTTCGCATGTGACATACCCTAGCGCTCAAAACTGTGTACAAGCCTCTTTCAATAGGCCTTGACTCAGTGTTTCCAGTTTTTCCTCCAGCTAACACCGTGACGTAGTCGTGATGTCACACAAAAGGGTCTCTGAAAATGTTTTTGTTTAAAACGTCATCTGTAGTTCCTATTAATTTCTGACATCATCAACATTCTAGAATGATAATTGTTAACTGGCTGTGATCTCATAAGCACACATTCCACATTCTGTGCTTATGCTTCTGCTCCACTGAAATCACTACAACAACTGAACTGATCCTGAGACCCTCTGTAGCTGATAACAGGTAAGTCACTATTTGATTTTCTCTCTGAGTCTCTGGGGTTAAGTGAATCTGTAACTTTTGAACTGGGCGATATGGCCAGAATCTTCTATCCCAATATAGATTATTTAATATCTCAATAACGATATATATCGCGATATAGCACATTTTCAGGTAATTCAATAAATAAATAGTCTATATATAAAGCCTATTTTTTTTAAATACTTGAAAAGTATTTTTTCAGGTAACGCTTTATAATAACCATCATTTATAAATGGTAAATTGGTAGTTAATTAAACTTAGTTAATAGTTGTTTTACTGTTAAAAAACAATTAAATGATAATTCATGTTTACTAATTATTAGTAATGCTATCATTTCTGTTACTTTATTGTTATTTTGCGTAACATTAAATAATTAGTTTATACATTTGATATTGTATCATAGCTGATAGGAGACAACAACAATTACCTTCTGATTAAATTAGTAAAGTATTTATTAACAGTTTATTGTTGCACACATTATAACATTTTATATAAAGTACTATATTCGTTAATGATTACCAATAGATTTGTAAACTTTTTAACTCTATTGAAAGACGTTGGATTATCATATTGAATTATCGCACAGCCCTACTTAGTGGAAAGACGAGTGAAATTAAGTGTTTTAATAAACAAGAAGTCATGGGGGAAGGAACAGCAGATGGCTTCTTGTAAATTAACTCTATAATTTAAGTATAGTGTAATTAGATTAATTGTTCACCTCAATTCAATTTGTTCTTTGGTAGCAATCAAAACAAGCTGCAGATGTATTTGTCTGTGCAAACACTGGGTAATCTGATCAAAATCATTAAAGTGGGGCTTTAAAATACTAATTAAAACACTTATTGAGGCAGGCAAACATTAAATTATGGCCATTGGAAATAACATATTCACACTTTGCTTTCAGTTTTATTTGCAGAAATGGCAACTGAATTAACATCAATCTCAGACAACTACGACATCCTTGATGTCCTGGGAGAGGGAAGCTACGGAATAGTCGTAGGATGTTACAAACGGGACACCAAGGAAGTTGTGGCTGTGAAACTCTTAAAAAAACCCAGATTTTCACAGAACTACGACCGAAGGGAGGTGAGCTACTTTTTGATGATCTTTTTTTCTTTTTTACTAATGACATTGCTTGAGTCATTATGAAAATGTGCAATCACATAAACTGACGATGACTGTTTCAAACTTGTCATTTATCCCCAGATGGTCATCTTGAAAAAGCTCCAATGTTTGGACCCTGATGAGTCCAGGATCATCAGATGCCTTGAGTGGTACCACGGAAAAGAAACTGCCTACATGGTGTTTGAGATGATGGACATCAGCCTCCATGGCTTCATGGCTCACAGAAAATGGGCTCCTTTGCCATTGAATGGCATAAGGACCATCATCAAAGATGTAAGTATACCAGATAGTAGATAGAATTTGAAGCTCTATAGGTTTTCCACTCTGGCACATCCTTATTTACATATATTCTGTGACTGACTTCACTTGCAGTTGGCCACAGCATTAGCTGCCCTGGGGAGAGTCGGTCTGATCCATACAGATTTGAAGTTGGCCAACGTCATGCTGGTGGATCATAAGACGCAGCCATTCAGGACAAAGCTCATTGACTTTGGCTTGACTCTGCGGAAATCCGAAGCCTGGCCAGGACAAGCTGTTCAGCCTTTGCTGCACAGGTGAGACCTTTGTATTAGAATTGCTTGGATTCAAGATTCCTGCCATTTATTGATATTAATGTACACCACTCTGCTGGAATGTATTTGCAATATTTTTTTCTGTCTGTAGTATTTTCCCTTAGAAGGTTTTTTCATTGCTCTTTCTAAAAAGAATGAAACTTGATACCTTAGTTTGGTGCACTCCCAAACTCTCGTCAGAGCTGGAGTCGTTTCATGTAAACAAAATAATTGTCCTAATTTCTTGGCCAAATTTGTTTTACTGTACAGCATAGTGCTATATATCTATTGAGCTTGGAATATGGTCAGAAAACCCCAATATCCCCAGTATCATGTTTCAGCTTTTTAGATAAAGAAGCATCGTGCCAAGCCTCATTGAACAGAGTTGCTTGAAAAGCTTTCTATAAGTGCGAGGGAAATTGTTGAATTCAAGGGCCCACGTGGCATCCTTATATTGATGCTGTGCATTCTTATTTTGGGGCAATTTATGCAATGGCCAGAGTTGTATTTTTATGCTTTTAAACATGACAGTGTTCTTCATTTTATGTGTTGCTGTTCTTCCACATGCAGGTCTCCTGAAGTCATTCTGGGCCTCCCATTCTCTGAGGCCATTGACATCTGGGCTCTCGGCACAATAATGGCCAGGCTCTCCCTCGGCTTTTCACTTTTCCCGGGGACTCATGAGTATGATGTGGTAAGTATTATTGCTGGTTCATTTCTACATCTTTCTTAATGTATGTAGTAATATTTCTTTTGACATGTACTAATATTAAAAGGTCCGGCATTTTTAATACGTTGGCTTCTTTAAGTGGAGTCGCACCAAACAAAGTACTAAGAAGACAACTACTCTACAGCTAGTGGCTCTGCAAGACTGCACATTGCTGCTTTGAGCTAAATGCTAAAATGCTACTGCTTAGCAGGTTTAGTGTTTACCATGTTCACCATCTTAGTGAGCGTGTTAGCATGCTAATATTTGCTAATTAGCACTAAACACAAAGTACAAGTATTTAGTCATAAACCGAGGTATTGGGAAAATGAAATTGTTGACCTGATGGTGGCGCTAGATTAAAAGAGAAAGTATTCCCAAAGTGATTACGATCTTGAGGGCAACATGAATATGGCAATCCATCCGGTAGTTGTTGAGACATTTCACTCAAAGACACAAATGTCAGCCTCATGGTGGCGCTAGAGGAAAAGTCAGAGGATCACCAAAGCCGGTAGTGTTCATAGTTCGGGCGGATGTCTACAATAAATTTCATGTTAATCATTCATGTTGAGATATTTCAATCTGGACCAAAGTGGTGGACCGAATGACCGACCGACCGACCGACCGACCGACAGACAGCCCACCCAACATTGCAATCCATAAACCATCGAGCATGGCTTAACATTTATAGAGTAGTCAATAATGATGTTTCTCTGTGTTTTGTCTCCAGCTGCGTTACATCATCGACCTCCTGGGTGAAGTTCCGAAGAAACTTGTGAAGGCTGGGAGAAGGACAAAGCTCTACTATAAGGGAAGAGGCAATTTCTTCATGAACACGAATTGGACAATGAAGGTATAGTATCACAACCTTCTTTGACTTCACTAGCCAAACATGAACTATCCTCTATAAGAAAATTCTCCGTTAGTATAAAAGCGGTAACGCTGATAAAGAGATAACTCAAGTAAATTTTGTCTTCTTTTAGACGCCAGAACAGTTTTTCAAGGAAACCGGCCACAGCACACAAGAACACAGGGCATACAAGGCACCCTCTCTGAACGAGCTGACAGCGGTAGGTTGTCAAGTAGATGCTGCTTGCATAGGAGCCCACAAAATAAATCTCACAATTTTCATGAGCCAGGAGGGTTATTTTGTCTAATGTTAATTTTGACTCAATTTAGTTGAACATGCTCCGAGGAAACAAGGAAGAGGAGGCTGATAGGAGAGCTTGTTTTGACCTGATGAAGAAAATGCTTCAGATGGATCCCAAGAACAGGATTACCCCAAACAAAATCCTGGCACATCCATTCATAAAGGGGAGCTACGTCAGATACAGCAAAGGATGGTAAGTGTGGCTGTATGATATTAGGCCTCTTCTTGGCACAAAGGTTATCAGACATCAGTAGGCATTATAGATTATTTTACTGGCTGGTGTAATGTGTATCGTGTGCAATTTGAACATGATAATTAAAGTGTAAATTTATCCATTGGCAGCACAATGTCCACAGTCGTTGACGTCAGCAAGAGCCCTGCAGAGACCAAGGTTGATGACTGGTAAGTGATGATTTATATTTTTGTTTTGGATTGTGTGGCAGGTAGTAAGGGCATATTTGTGTACTATCAGTTTGAAACACTTGTTCTCGACTCAGCATGCTTCTGACTCTAAAGGTTTGTTTAGCTGTCCGACCCACAACTTTACTGTTTTGGTTCACTCTCACCCCTCATAGCATCGTTTTTGACCGCAGCAGGCAGAACTGTACACTACCTGCTCAGCACCAAATGGCAGACAGACACAGTTAGTTGTAGAGTAGAGTAGCTGGTAAACATAGTGGAACATTTAGCTGCTAAGGAGCCCGATATTTCCTCTAGGAGAGCTAAAAGAGAGTGAATATTGGACATACATTCATCAGGTGGACAGAAACACGAGTACAAATGAATGATAATGTTGCTCCATAATGTTGGTTATTTCTGGGTTTCCGGTGTAGCCAGCGGATATCCAAGCCAAGAATTCCTTTTCCGTGCCCTGCTCATTGTTTACAGTCCGAGTAGCAACTTGAGACGCGAGACTGGAGTTGAGAGACAACGTGTACGATCAGATTGTTTCACAAGTAGCCAGTTTACAAGCTAATTTTAAACCAATAAAAAACGGAATCATCGTCAAACGATAGCTGGTGACTTCCCAGATTGCATTTCGGCCAATGCGTTCCGCCTCTTTTGCTCTCCACACGGACTGTTTACCTTCATTCAACCAAAGCCTGCTCGAACGTGATTTGTCAATACTACTCGATTCTACATGTAAATGCAGAATCGATTTATTGAGATTATTGCAGGTTGAGGTAAAAAATTTACACACTTGTACTTGAGTATTTCCATTTTATGCTACTTTGTAATTCTATGTCACTACAATTTAGAGAAGGATACACTTTTTACTGCACTACATTATTTTTATTATGCAATCTGCAAACTTGCCGCTAGATGCTGGCAGATCCTACACACTGCACCTTTAACATGTCGTATGCACTTCACAGCATTTACCGAATGTGGAATTAGCGCAACTTGCTACAATACACAAATACAAGTAGACTTTTTTTTAGAAGTCCATTTATATTAGATACTCATTACCACAACACTTAGAATATGTGAGAAATGGCAGGTAGAGGTAACAGTGTCTCAGACGACAAATTGGCAGCATGGCTTGATAACTCGGAGGCCCCCCCTCTCAATCACCTGTAACAGCATTTATGAAATTCTTGCTGTTTGCCAGTGAAATAAATTGCACTAGACATAGTTAGGTATATAGGTATATAGGTGCTATCAAAAGAAGTAACGGCAGGCGCGCCCTTGCCATCAAAAAGATAATGTCCCTATTTCCCTCTAATTTGGACAGGCAATGCTTTTTTGTTCTAGTATGGACCAACAATGACTCTGTGTATATGTGTGTTTATATAGTCCCCAGGCTGTGGAGAAGAAATCCCACCCTCCAAAGGATGAGAAATCCAACTCTCCAAAAGATGAGAAATCCAACTCTCCAAAGGATGGGAAATCCAACTCTCCAAAAGATGAGAAATCCAACTCTCCAAAGGCAAAGGATGAGAAATCCAACTCTCCAAAGGATGAGAAATCCAACTCTCCAAAGGATGAGAAATCCAACTCTCCTAAGGATGAGAAATCCAACTCTCCTAAGGATGAGAAATCCAACTCTCCTAAGGATGAGAAATCCAACTCTCCAAAGGATGAGAAATCCAACTCTCCTAAGGATGAGAAATCCAACTCTCCAAAGGATGAGAAATCCAACTCTCCAAAGGATGAGAAATATAACTCTCCAAAGGATGAGGAATCCAACTCTCCAAAGGATGAGGATGCTAGAGACTCAAAATCGGTCAGTGACTCGACTGATAGCAGCCTCTCTAGTAGCGAAGACAGCACATTTGAGGACTTGGACAGCATGATCATCCCATCAGCTCCTCAAAACAGACCAGAATCCTCTCAGATACCTGGTAGGAAATATTCACATCCACCCCTCCTTCCACTCTCCATTTACAGTAATTCCTTCATGATTCATGACTTCACGATTAAAACACAGACTATACTTATAATTTCCAGAGGCCATTGAGCCCAAGAAGAAGAAGAAGAAGAAGAGAGGAATCCAAAGATTCTTGTCCACCTTGAAGAGGAACATTTTCTGTTGCTTCTGTGCGCCAAAGAACGGCGATGAATGAAGCAGTGAGTCTCCCGATAAGAGTCACTGACCGGTGAACGGCTGAGACCAAAGGGGACCATGAGTCACTGACCGGTGAACGGCTGAGACCGAAGAGGACCATGAGTCACTGACCGGTGAACGACTGAGACCAAAGGGGACCATGAGTCACTGATCGGTGAACGACTGAGACCAAAGGGGACCATGAGTCACTGACCGGTGAACGGTTGAGACCAAAGGGGACCATAAACGCCTGTCATAGAAGAACTCCTACTCCTACTAAGGTATGCCAGCTAGGATGAATACAACTTTACATGTGACGCTATATTTGAAAGTTGTGCTGCATTTTTTTAATCATTTAAAAACGTTAATGCCATGTCTATGAAACAAATGTCATTAATGACACCAACATTTGCACAACCTTTTCTCAACAGCCTTCCAAAATATAGTCCAGGAAGAAAGCTACTACCAGAAGCTACACGTCTGTGACTTGGAGTCACAATAATCAAGGCCTATTGAAGGAGGCTTGGACAAGGGCAGACACGGGTCTTGGGGTATAACACATGCGCAGTGTAACTGAAGCTGTGGTCGTGCGTTGCGATTGGTCCAATTTCGGCGAGTGCAGACCAGATTTTTCTGCGCATGTGTTGTACCCCAAAGATATGACGCGGTGATGATGCATGACCCAGCCTCCTTCAATAGGCCTTGACAATAATCCGACTGGTTAGCCATTTTTCCCCGAAGAACCACTCCACAGCCACTCCATCCGACACATATTATCCGTCTGTCCGTCCTGGAAGAGGGATCCCTCCTCTGTTGCTCTTCCTGAGGTTTCTTCCATTTTTACCCTGTTAAAAGGGTTTTCGTGGTTAAGTTTTTTCTCATCCGATGCGAGGGTCGTACTGTAAAGGACAGAGGGTGTCTTATGCTGTACCGATTGTAAAGCCCCCTGAAACAAGTGATTTGTGTTTTTGGGCTATACAAATGAAATTGACTTGAATAAGAGCCTGTGGTTTTGGTAATCGCTGGAGAGTAGAGTGTGGGAGCATCGGCCGGTGGCCTGTGAAGGGCCGCCGATACGATACTTTCACGCTACCTCTTGCTGATTGCTGCACCATGGTGGAAAAGGAAGTAGACAAACTTCGAAGTCAGCTACAACAGCATGGAGTTGAGTGAGGAGTGATGAAGGAATGGGAAGGCTAGTGGGAGTAGGAGGAATAAACAGGATAAATAAATAAATATCTTTATGAAATAACCACATGGTAACCTATTTTTGTAAACTCCTGTGTGCATTAAATACTTGACAAATGAAAAGTATTTTTCTCATTTTAAGAACTTGAGTGCAAAATAAACATAACAGTTTTAAATGAAATTATAGAGAAAAAATAAATGTAGGCCTAACCTATTTCACGATAGAAACAATATATATATATATCTATATTCATATAGATATATACATCTATATAGATATATAGATATATATGTTTACAGTATATATCGTCATATTGCCCAGCCCTCGTGGTGATGAGGTTTGAGGGGGAAGGAGCAGTAAAGAAAATGGACAGTAATTTATCAATACAATGTTCACATCCTTTTTGTAAAATAATTAGTGAACTGTTCATCATAACTTTTTTTTATTTGTGAACAAATATAATGAATGAAACATTATTTAAAAGTTTTGTTAATCTGCTCTTTTAGTGCAAACATTTCCAGAAGAATTAAAAGTTCAGATGAAGGCTGTGATATGTGTAAATAATAAAATAATAATTTAACTTGTAATACTAATGGGCCAAAATGATGTAAAATTGGATAGTTTCCTTCAAATTTTCTCGGGGTTGTACTCCCAAAACCCAATGTCTCCTAGTATCTTTTATTCAATGTCGGAGTATCCTGACTGTGACACTGCTCCTAAAACCTGAATGATACCCGACTACAAGCTACAAATAACACAGGAAAGCACTTTAACTAGCAACACTTAAACACCCCACCATAACCCTCTAATGTTCAAGTTGAAATATTATTGGAGTATTACCAACCTACTACAGAAGATGCATAACCCAAGTATAATAATAGCAATAAAACAGCAGCTGGTTATGACTGACACAGTAGAACATGCTTAAAGAAATAATGATATAATAATAATAATAATGGCCGATACACACGCCAACATGTGTATAAGAAGAGTACTGGCACTTATTTTTTTTTTCACTTCAGTCTCCGTGTAACACGGTGAAAAAAGTAGAAGAGTGAAGAAAGCTGCTGTGTGTAGGAAGAATTAGGGGCAGTGGAAAAAGCACCAGTGTGTGCTCTTCAAGTTGAAGCAGGAGAAATGCCACTGTAGCTCCGTAGGAAACAGCTGATTGCCAATTATTACTGGATGAATCTAAGGCCCTGTTCAGACGTAGGTAAGTAGCGAGCTGTCCACTGTTGAGATAAATTGAGTATAAATCTTTGGATGCCTATAGTTAACTACAGTCTTAGATAGGATGTGTCAATATCAACACAACCTGTGTTAAAATCCGACACATCAATGAGTTGAATTTGGGTCAACACATGTTATGTTAATTGTGACACATTAAGTGTGTCAAGGATATTAACACAGTAACTGTGTCAGCTAGATTAACACAGAGATGTATAATGATGTGTTAATACTAACACAGTTATGTGTTGATGTAATGTGCAAATATTAACACATTCATGTGTTGCTCAAACTTACAGTTAAAATCACAAGGGAGGGAGGGAGTCGCCGGAGGCTGAGCAGGAAAAGCGGGTCGGTGACGGAGCTGGCTGGCTCCCGTGCCTTCCATAGAGTGGCCGGCAGCATTGATGGGACCCACATAAGAATCAAGCCACCTGCAGCAAATAAGGAAGACTACCTGAATAGGTACCTTGCATACAAATTGCCACTTCACACAAAGATATAATGGCCTGCTTTAATCTCATATCAATGTCAACTGTCAAGTGACTACATTTTACTACTTTTTTTTATTTTTTAACAGGAAGCTTTTCCACTCCATCCAGCTGCAGGTGATCTGTGACCACAAAGGTCACTTCCTAAATACTTTCACAGGTATGGATTGGAATGAGTATTGTATTGTATTGTATTGTATCAACAGGTTGATACAATATTGCTTTGAGTCTTAAGATTTGAATAGTATTTTTAAGTGAAACTGTGACCCCAGATTACATTTAATTGGGATTTGTGGTTACTTTTCATTGTTAATTGTATTGTTACTTCCAAAGATATTTCCTAATCATAAGTAAAAGTGTTTATGTATCAGGCATTTTTTAAAAGCCGTTATCCCTTTCCTTTTTTTCACAATGACCGGTTACAGGACTACCTGGTTCGGTGCATGATGCTCGGGTCCTGCGTTGGAGCTCCATTTATGTAGAGCAGCTCTACCAGCCTCCTAGCTGGTGCATCATTGGGGATGGAGGATATCCATGCCTGGCGGCACCCATCAGCCTGATGAGCCCATACAGGGAGCCGGTGCAGGGCCCAGTCCAGGGACGGTATAACCGGCATCATTCCAAGGCCAGATGTGTGGTGGAGCGGGCTATCGGAATGATGAAGACCCGGTGGCGCAGCATCTTCCTCAAGGCTCTTGAGGTAAAGGAGAACATAAGATATGTGTAAATGTAAGTAGATACACTGGCTGACTGCTGAGCAGCAGGTCAGGAAAACAAGAAGCAAAGTGGTACAAAGAAGACCATTTTGAATTAATTAAGAGACTTCTATAGCATTGTAACCAAAAAGGACCAAAATTAATTTCAGTTTAATTGACATTATACAGTTACATACAACCTCTCTTTTCCTGTAGGTGAAGTCCACATTCGTGCCAGAGGTGGTGTCCACGTGTGCCTTCCTCCACAACCTCTCAATAAGAAATGGGGATTTGGTGGAGCCAGATGTCGATGAGGAGGAGGGGGCTGTCCATGGCGAGGACGAGGTGGAGGACCAGCCAAACCAGCCTGAGGACCACATATTGCCGGGCGAACATTTGAGGAACAGACTGGCAGCAGAGGTTTCTGCTCCTGGTGCTGCCATCCCTGCACTGCAGGAGCATGACTACTGAATGCAGCAGTAACAAACCGTTTTGTACATATTTCCTGCAATAATTGTTCTTGTTCTTATTAGTAGTTAGTCATTTTAGTAAGTTTAGTATCATTGTGGTTGCTGTACATCCTCCCCCCCTCTCTCTCTCTCCCCCCGTCTCTCTCTCTCCATCCCCCCGTCTCTCTCTCTCTCTCTCTCTCTCTCCCTCCGTTATGCAATAAATCAGATATATGTCACATTTGACCTTTTGTTGTATTCATTCACGATAAGGACAATTTAAGATTATACACTAAATTAGAAGTCCTTGAAGCATGGCTGTATACTCTATTTCTATTGTACCAATACTTGTTTTACAATTTTATAACACAAGGGTGAAGTTATTGCAATGCTGGACTAGTTGACTGGTTGTCTTGGTATGACATGAAAAGCATTATGTATGTTGTCTCAAATTCATAATTTCTATGATGGCTATGATGATGTGGCTCATCCACCCTCATTGTGATACAAAATACACCATCATTATCAGCATTATTAATGTTAAATTGTTATATTAATGTTTTCTGGGATAACATCATAATAACGATACAATATAATTACTTGTCAAAATTATAACTAAAATAGACGTATGAATGTAGATAGAATGAATGAATAGATGTATGTGAATAAAGTAAATGATGTTTATGTGACACTAAAACAAACAACATTATCACTGTAAATGAAAGAGCTGATACCAAAATCCAAACATATTCTATGTATTTAGTTTTTCAAAATCGTCTCAACAAGTGACAGAAATCTCTCTGTCTCCTCTCCTCCCTTTCTGCATTTGCATTTTCTCTCTTCTCCAACCACTCTCTCTCTCTCGCTCTCTTCTCCTCTCTGTCCAGCCGCTCTGTCTCCCTTTTCTCTTCTCCCTCCAGTGCCTCTCTCTCTCTTCTCTCCTCTCTCTCCAGACAAATCTTCTCTCTTTCTTCATCCCTGTCTGTGACCTGCTTCAAAAGCTGGACCCACTCTGACTCCCTCCTTCGCTTTGAGGGGTTTTCTCCCTCAGTCTGGGGTTCCCTGGGTGAGGAAGGAGAGTCCACCACCACATCCTGGCTGGATGAGGCAATGTCAACCGGGGGCGTAATACTTGGCCTCCGGCCCATTGCCTCATCCATCAGTGTGTACCACTTCCAGGATGCGGCAGTGGCCTCTCCTCCCTCTGTGCTAATGCCTGTCTTAGGGCCTTCAATTCCTGTACAACACACACACATTCAAGCCATGACAACTGCATCTGTTGCTCTCATGGATTGTGTAGCTCCCAGCAGAAAAACAATGCCATTTTAGGAGGTAAAACAGAACTTATGAGGTTAAATGGTCAATTTAGGATACAAACTAACCTTGTACTTTTGCTTCAGGTTTTCCCACTTTCTTTTCACTTTGGTGGGCTCTATTTTGTCCACCGAAGACTGCTCCCTGACAAACTCTCTGTCAAAACACAGCAATTAAAAGGTAGATGTTTACGTGACAATACAACAATTTAAATATCTAGCGGTCGCTACCTACAGGGCAAGCAAGGTGAGGTAGACTGGTCCGATGCATACTGGAGATTTTTTCCGAATCAGCACGACATCCGGGTATTTTTGGCATAGCCTACTGGAGATTTGCTTTTGTTCGCATACTGCATACTACATACTACATTTTGGCCAAATCAGTACATACTACTAGTATAGTATGCGGTTTCGAATACAGCCTTGAACATTGCACAAAGCACCACAGCATTAACATTACAGAGGAAACCCTGAACTAGTATCATGTTCAATTTCTCAAGTTTATAACAAACTGAATGTCATGAAAATAGGTTCAAAATTAATCGAGTTACACTCCATGTTGTAGTAAAGTCTGCATTTCTAAATACCGTTTACTAGCGGATCGTAACGGCCCCAAAATGGCGGATGGGCAGACGCACGTCAAACGAACGAACACGGTAACGTTATCTATCAAAGGATCAAAAGCACCGGCACATTTTCCCATTCCCCACTTCATAAAGATTAAATCTTTCATCTGGTTCACTTAAAATATATTTCACACTGTAATGACATGGTAAATCATTCAAGTGATGCTATACTAAAGTGACTGTTACGGCGCAAAATGGTGCCAAGGTGCGCGTTAGCTTAGATAATACAACTAATGTTAATGCATTTAGAAGAACACACATTATCGTTATGGCTTTCTGTCGTCTAACGTTAGCAAGACCGCTACGTTAAGTTACCGTGGATCATCAAATGAGGACCCCGCGAAAGCTGTTTAACGTTAACGTTAGCTAGCGGTGTAGATCCGCTAGCTTAGCTAATATAACTAACGTTAATGCATTAAGAAGAACACACATTATCGTTATGGCTTTCTGTCGGCTAACGTTAGCTAGACCGCTACGTTAAGTTACCGTGGACCATCAAATGAGGACCCCGCGAAAGCTGTTTAACGTGAACGTTAGCTAGAGGGTCTCATCGGCTCCGTCAGTTGAGTGACTTTTTAAATCTTAAAGTGCTAACATCTAGAATGTGTTATTTGCATTTGTTTGCTGTAGGTTGTGTAATGTTGGCCCGTGTGTAGGGGACAGAGCGGTGGGCGAGTATAAGGGGTGATGGGGAGGGCACGGTGGCATTTCAGCGACCTGAACTGCCTTGAGGTGTGTGGAAGTTGGTAGTTTTTCCGGTTGCAGAGTATTGTGTGCATTATGGTGTTTTGCAGTGTAATCTGCCCTGTTTGCTGTGCGCATTTAAGCTCCTAGCTTAGTTATTGGGTTTGCAGTGTAACTTTCCTTGTGTATTTAAACTCCCAACGAGTGGTATCTGCAGTCAGGTGGGGAAGGCAATAGTTTGCGCGCGGTCCTACCCAGCCATAGCAGTGATTCCCTATATATATTTTAAATATTTGACTGTAGCTCATGAAATAATGATTATTTATATTTTGTACTCCGAGACTGGTGATTATCTTTTCAGGTTTTCTTCTTGTTTTGGTTGGCTAGTGTAACTTCCTACCATGTTGTGGCCAAGGCATTTGACATGCCCCAAACCACAGTTCACCGAGCAGTCCACAAAACCATCGGGAAGATATTGGCTCTCCTCCATCAAATCATCCGCCACCCAACAGAGTGTGATGTGAATGGACTGATGAACTGAATGGACAACAGGTGTGCCTGATTGCGGGCGCGAGAGACTCTGATTGAATGGACAACAGGTGCGCCTGATTGCAGGCGCGAGAGACGCTGATTTTGAGAGACAAAAGGCAGTCGAGACAGGGGAGTCGAGGTTGGAGCATCTGTTAACGGCGGCTTGGCACTATGCAGACGGGAGGGATCGTTCGTAGCTGTTAGAGCTGCCGGCGATGAAGATAGCCAGATAGCGGGTTAGTGGTTCCAGTGTGAGGAGGGGAGGTTTGTTGCCTCCTGTAGGTAGTCAGGGCCGGGCCATAGAGAGTGCAGTAGCCGCCAGCGCTCCCTGTGCTGACCCACGGAAGCAGCACCGACGCCCAGCAGCCACCCTCGCTTGTGCGGGCTCACCACAGCGACGACAACGCCAGCCGTGTTCCGTCCACGTCCACGCCGTTCAACGCAGCCGCTCCCCGGGGAGTTGGACGGCGTCCCAAGCGCAGACCCTGGGGAAGGGTCTCGCCAACCGTGCGAGCTAAGTACATTTATTTAAAAGGCGGTTTTTAAAAAGGTAGCTGGGAGCATCGACAGCTGCCACATCCGAGTTAAGCCGCCCTCTGACGATGCAGCCTGCCACCTAGACAGGAAACTCTTATACTCTATCCATCTTCATTCATGTTTGCGTTGGTTACAACGGGTCTGTGCATGACGCAAGGGTGCTGAAAAACAGCCCTCTTTACCATGAGCGGAAGTAACCTCCACCGGGTATCTGCATCATTAGGGATGGCGGGTACCCCTGCCTCTCCAACCCAATGACCCTGATAACAACATACCGCGAGCCCCTCTGCAACCAGCTGCAGGTTAGATTCAATAGACATTTATCCAAAATACACACATGTTGAAATATGATGCCTGACTACAATTATGTGCTGCTGCTGATTATCGTTATTCTTTATTACATTCACAGTATTGACTACGCTACACTAACACAGTTAACATCCTGATGGTCTCTATCTAACGACAGTTTATTTATTGAAAAATAAACACGTAGTGCAGAGTGTAGCTTCACATCTACATTGATACTGTAACTAATCGACACCCATATACATGTGTCACTGCTAGTTTAGCGTAACGTTACGTTAGCTAACGTTAGCTTGCTTGCATTCGCGTTCACAATCCGACCAACACCGCGTCACAAACCCAACAAATATTCTTATGGCTGGTGGTCAATACCAGTACAAAAGATCATGAAAAAAAACAGCACTTCAATCAGCTGCAAGGTGTCGATGTTTGACCGCAATGTAGTTAAACGTCAACATCAACGTTACCACTGTTGGCAAGCTTGTTAGCATTCACGGTATCGTTCATGGTACGTAAACTGTACAAACTCCTACAGTAACCCAATAAACCCAACCGAGGCCTTGTGCTCGACAACAATTAGTGCACAATAAAAGCAAATGAGTAGACGTGAAACGTTATAACTTACATTATAAGGTAGGGTGTTCAGCACCACAACATCTCCTGCATCATCAGCCACCATTTTCACGTTTGAATAGGGGTTGTGGTCCAGCCCATTCCGCTATCTAACCAAGATGGCAACCATTGAGTGTGAAAAGTGAGTTCCACACTCAACGATTTGATCATTTTGAGTACAACATCCGGGTACTTAGAGTGCACTGCATTTTGCTGTACTTCTCAGTGTGAACGCACTCAAAATAGTAAGTACAGAAGTACGCAGATGTTGTTGTTGTTTGCTAATTTGCTTAGTTTCCTGTTTATATCGTTGTTCCAATTAATTGATTGAAAATTATTTTGTATTTTATCTTATTTTATTTTATTTTATTTTATTGATGTTAATGAAATGTAATTATTGTAAATTTTCATCATTTGAATATGCTTTGGCAACATGTATAGTGTTACATCATGCCAATAAAGCCTTTCGAATTGAATTGAATTGAATTGAGAGAGAGAGAGCGTTCCTATTGGCTCTGCTCCGGCTGATGGGCGGTGCTTGATATTTCCTCAATAGATCTCAACATGGGCACTCATCATATTACAGCTAAACAGTACACTACAAAAAACATTTGAGGAAGGAAATAAGCATTACAGTAACAGAATATTGATTCATATTTGATCAGCGTTGCCTAGTTTGAACGCTTGATCAGAGTTCGCAAATGATTGACTCGTGGGTCTCATAGACAAAAACTGGACGGCAGACTCCAGATCAGCTCTGAAGGTCGTTTTCCTCCAGTCTGTGAAATCTTGCAGATGCCATTAGGTGCACCGGAGGACACAGAGGCACATGATTTTTTTCAGCCTGCTCCCTCAGTTTTTGTACATTTTGTTGTTTGGAATCAGCCTTTTGTTATCAAAGCTTGCCTTTTGTTCATTTTATCTGCCTGCCTGGTGCCCTGCATTTGGGTTCTCTATTTTTTAACTAAATTACAACATAACTGGGTCATTATATTGAGAAACAGAAGTTGCAGTCAGGTTTTTTAACAGGATTTTTTAAGTGATTTGAACGCAACAAATATTTTCTATATTGAGGTTCATTATATCACAGTGAGCTGAAACAAGTCTCTGGAAACCTCATGAAATCATGCAGAAAATATGTGGATGGCTAAATAACATGTCATGTATGTAAGGGAAAAAATAGGCTTTGTTGTGATGTGGGTGAACTGCCCGTTTAATATCACAACCATACAAGTCTTCAATGTTCTGTCTTTTCTATCCTGTCCTAGGGATTAAGAAACCTGAATCCTGTGCCCTACCATGCGGCATACATGGGCCATAAAATGCATATTGACCAAAATGAAAAGATGGTCATGTTTGCCGTGACATACGTCATAGCCATAGACGGCTACAGTGGGAAAGTGGTCGGACATTCCATCATGCCAATTAAAAACAATCTGACCATATACGATGAAGTGTACAAGTGAGTATGTGCCACAACCATCACTACTGAACTTAATTGGTTGTAGGTTTATTTAAGTTAGTTAATTGATTAAAGATATTGCCAACCTTCCTTAAAAATTAAAACAAATTTAAAATTAATTTACTCTTGGTTGTTGTCTTAATCATTGTATGGATTTCAGCATTAACATACATAAGTTGTTAAATTAGCATTTTAGCTCTTTCTCCAGTCTGTGCAGTTCTGTAGGACTTAAGTGGGTATCAACTTTTAATGAACTGTATGAAGAGTTATTTGAATTTACTATCAATATGCAGCCTGGCGAAATCCATAAATGTAGAAACAGGCAAATGATGAATAGGTTGTGATATTTCAGATATTGCACCAGGATAGAATGAACTACCTATGAACTGGTTATGTTTTTTTGTCACTGTTTAAACAGGACTGCAGTTCTCAACTATGGTCTATGGGTCAAGTCAGAGTTGACCGTGGTCAAGAATTTGGTCGACATGTGGCTTGCAAAATGCAAGTTGTTCGCTCATTGTCAAGATTAAGTTCGACATTATGACATTTGTCTTAAGTAGGACAGTTGGACATTGTTTTGTATTTGATTGTTGTTCTGTGTTCAAGAAACATTAAAAAAAAATGTAAATCTTCTAAAAGTCATGCATTCAAATGTTTACCCACGTAAAACTACAAATCAGCATCAAAATATATTTAAAATTACCAAAATTATTCATGTTATTGTATTATAATTTGTGATGCATTAATGTGTACAGTACATCACTTTAATTAGTTAGCTATAATACATCATAATGAATTTTGTTTCGCTACGCTAATCGACACATTCGGGTGATGCCGTTGTGATTAAATGTTTCTATTGTCCACATATAAACCCGAATTCAGTTGAACTGTGTCGGCGTACAGTTTGACACAAATTGTTGTCAGTTTTTTCTCGACTATCATGAGCTACTGGGCGCTACAGCGCTGCTACCATTCCTGGGGCGCTGTTCCGTGCGTGCAAGCAGTAGACATAAACAGCTGTTTGGGTAACGGCGAACCGAAAGGATGTTGCGGACTGAACCGAACGTCCTGTACCGAACGGTTCGGGTCAAATACACGTACCGTTCCACCCCCAGTGTGTTAACATCTCCATGTAACTTAAACAGAGAAAACTTTCCAGTTTACTTGCGATTTTGGTTTTGGCACAGTGGTTAAGGCATGTCATCTCTGGGAAATTAGCTTAAATGTGTTTTTGTTGTGCCTTTCTGATGTTAAACATTATGCACAAACTAGTGAAGAAATATGTTTGTTTTTTTAATCCTACTTCATAAACATAGCTCAGTAAGTTGAGTGGAAAACATATTTTGGCACATTTGACGAGTTTCATTCAGCGTGTGCGTGAAACACAGTGAACGTTTATACTTGAGGCCCCAGGCTTTTATGGAGAGGTTGATGAGCTGATAGAAACCTGGTGTGCCTCGTTGCTAACCTAGTAGGAGCCAGCCACACCCCCTGCCACACACATGCCCTGTCAGGAGAAAAAGACAAAGAGGAGAAGGGGAGAGAGAGAGAGAGAGAGGACAAAACACAAAAGAATTCACAAACAAAACCAAAAGCTAACAGAATCATAACATCTATAGTGAAAATACAGGACACTTTTTGATATTCAACAGTATGCCTACAGTATAAAAACTGCAAATGTTAACTAAATACGTAAAATAACATAATATGTACTGGCAGCTCATTACCCGGACTTTGTCCTGTAATTAAAAAAAAATAATAGGGGGGGGGGGGGGTGGTTGTTATTTGCAGGTATGACAAATGCTGTAAAAAAAATAGAAAAATATATTACTGATCATCACTGACATACAACAATTAAAAGTAGGGATGCACAGATACCAATACCAGTATCGGGTATCTTATAAGATATAAGTTGAGCAGGCAGGTGGAGGAGGAGCAATGTCAGCAATGATAAGCGATGATGACAAAAGTAGAGCAGACTGCAAACTAGGGATGCTAATTTAGATTTGTTTTTTACCATAGCCGACCCTCGTTAACTGATCATTAAACAGTTAACCGACAAAATTAGTGCCTTGCATGCAGGGGTGCTGTCACTGTGGTAGTAGAGTCCCGATGACCCAATGCACAAACAGGTTAAATCCATCATTTATCAGCAGCTGCAGTGTATGCTCAAAACAGGCAACTGAGTTCCCAGTTCACCTGTCCGGGGGAGTTAGCAGCCACAATGCTGCATGCATTGTCGTGGACACATGTAGCCACTTTACGGCGTGTCCACACAAGGAACGTCAGGAGCGTGTGGTGACTGCAGAACCTGTTGCTTTTTATTTCGGCGTCCATGTTAACAGGTTAGAACAGCCACACAGCCGTCTCACGTGCAACTCAGACGCTTGTCTTCTAGAGACTCACGGTGACCGCGAGCCCTGGTCATAGCAACAGCAGACAGTGAAAGTGATCTTTTAACCGCAACTTGACATCATATCAGCAACATTGCTACAGTTTCAATGTCTGTATCTGTTGAATATGTCACGGACATGGAAAAAAGAAAAGATTTATTTTTAAATCAACACTTCCTGCTTTCGTTTAAAAATAAAAGCCCTCAATTGTTTTTTCTGTGGACAGAATCCTTAATTTGTTAACATGAGGCTTTTATTCTGAAATATGTGCAGGACAGTGTTGTTGAACATGCAGTGACTTGCAGAGCTCCATGAATGAATAAAGTACTTTTTTTTAGGTATTGTGTTATTACTATTATTTACAAATTACCACACGTTTCTTAACCTTTTCTGTCTAAAATAAATAGAAATTACATTGTTACATCCCAGCAAGGTCTAGGGGTAAGGGAAGCAACACAAACCGATGGAATCAGGCGTAAAGTAGCCGTTTATTGTTAAATGCACAATCAATTAAAGCAAAACAGTCTGCAGGCAATCAACAAACAACGTGCAGCAAATAAAAGCAAACACAAAGTGTGTTGGTATGAAAAAACAACTCAGGAATGGGCTCCATATGGTGCCAAAATCTATAAATGAAAAAATCAAAGGGGCTATAAACTTAACTTAAAATCACAGCTAAGCTGGCAAACAATTTGATATGAAAGAGAAAATAAAACTCTACTCTAGCTACTCTCAGGATAATAAAAAAAAAATACACTAATGGTAGCCACTTGTTACCTAGTGTTTTAAACAGAAAATATCTAACATGAATTTACACAGCAATATGTGTCCTAATAAACTAATCTAATCCCTAGCCCAGTCCCAAACAAGTTCCAAATGCTTCCAAGTTATAAACGAACAACACACGAATCGCTAGTACCAGCAAGGTAGTAGTTTACACAGAGTAAAGAATAAACAAAGAAGCATCAAGGTGGACTGATCAATGGATAATCACAGCCACCCATGGTGTTCATCTCCGGGCCTCTTTTAACTGAGCAAATGGTTTCCGCCGCGGAGTGGTGGACACAACGGTAACATCACATGAGGAAAAGTTTCTGCAGAAGTTTCGGTAGTAACCAGCCATACCAACATCTCAGGACACGCCCAGTGGTAGGAACAGGGAACTCGGCATTAGCTTCTACCTTAGCCTAAATGACCTGACCCTGCCCAACCTGTCGTCCTAAGTAAGTCTCGGTACCCTTCCGTAAATTCACATTTTGCCAAGTTGAGGGTGAGTGAGGCTTGAGCGAGACGGCGGAAAACCTTGGTTAAAGTGTCCAGTTGCTCAGTCCAGGTGGACGAATAGATGATCACGTTGTCTAAGAAGGCGTTGCAGTTAGACACCCCAGCTAAAACAATGTTTACGAGGCGTTGAAATGTAGCAGGTGCATTGCACATACCGAAAGCCATAACGGTGTACTGTAAAAAAAAAAAACGGTCGGGCGTCACAAAAGCAGAAATGATCGAGGCACGGTCCGTTAAAGAAACCTGCCTTTTAATAAATCCAGCTTGCTAACGAATTTAGCACTACCCAGATTATCAACACAGTCCTCCATTCGAGGTAACATGTAAGAGTCAGGCACAGTGACAGCATTACCTTTTCTGAAATCTGTAATAAAACGTCAAATTTTGTCTCCAGGAGACACGTGGAACTCCAGGCGCTGGAGCTGGGTCTGCCCAAGTTATGGTCTATCAGATAGTCGATCTCTGCTTCATTACATTTTTTTTATCTGGTTGACGCGGTACAGATGTTGTTTTATCGGCCTGGCATTATTCATATCAATATCATGTTGAAACACAGTAATACGAGTGGGAACATCTCCGAACAGGCATGGAAATTTGGCCACTAAATTTACAATGTCACCCTTCTGGTTATCATCCAAATGATCAAGTTTTGTAGGCAACACTTTTACCATCTCAGAGTTTGGCAGTCTGGCACTTTGGGATGGATGCCGCACAGCTAATCCATCCCCACAATCAGTACTAGGCTCGGCCACGATCAGCAGAGCAGCCGGTGACCGGATTGCGCTCGGTTTCCACCACCTGTTGGACCGGACGAGCGTTGTAAAGTTTTAAGATATTAATATGATATACGCAGGTTTTTCTTTTCCTACCAGGAGTATGTATGACATAGTCTCTGTCACTTAGTTTGTCAAGCACATCATGCGGACCGGAAAATCACGCAGAGAGCAGAACCAGCAATAGGCAGGAGGACCAACACTTTATCACCCACTTCAAAGTGGCATCAAACAGCGGAACGATCATATTGACGTTTCATCCCAGATTGTGAGCTAATCAGCGCATCCCTCGTAAAGGATCGGGCATGATGGAGACGCTCACGAAACTGGCTCACATGGTCAAGTACATTTTTCTCAGAGGATACGTCCGGCGAGAGGAATTTTTCTTGGAATGCTTTTAAAGGATCGCGTAAAGTGTGTCCGAAGACAAGTTCTGCTGGGCTAAAGCCTAGGGACTCTTTGACCACTTCACGAGCTGCAAACAAAGCAAACGGTACGCCTTCATCCCAACTCCGTGTCAAAACAATACTTACGCAACATGGACTTCAACATCTGGTGGCAGCGCTCTAGCACACCTTGCGACTCTGGATGATATGCACTGGAGACCGCATGTGACACATTCAACGTTTTGAAGACCTGCTTTTTGCCCTGGTCGGTCTGAACAACTTTTGGCAAGCCGAAGATGGAATTTCTCGATTTCTATTTCTCATGTGTGGCCGCACACATGATGGTGAGTAAGTACTGGTTACCTGATTTAGTTTGTGGTAAAGCACCTAACGCAGTCGACTATGACACGTTCAAAAGGCTCTCTTATTGCAGGTATGGGCTGCAAGGGAGCGGGCGGAATTATCTGATTTGGTTTTCCAACTAGTTGACAAGCATGGCAACTACGGCAATGTTTTACCACATCGGACTTTAGTCTTGGCCAGAAAAAGTGCTTTAACACGAGTTGGTATGTTTTGTCCACTCCCAAATGCCCGGACCACTGACTCTCGTGCGCCATAGTTAAAACGTGGGAACGGTAAACTGTAGGCACAACAATCTGATTCACCACACTCAGCTATGGTTGGTGACCATTTATGCATGAACACATCACTATCATCAAAGTATCCGACACTGGCATTTTTCAATTGATCTCCACCCACCACAGCAGCGAAACATTTCCTTAGACTCTGGTCCTTTTGCGCCGTAACGAGCCGCTCTCCAGTTACCGCGAACCATGGCTCATCAGGAACGGTGGTACCGCATTCACACATCAAGAGTTTTTTCTTTTGCCAGCTGTCCTTCCTGCATTTGGCAGCTTCAACTGTGTTAATTTTAGCCAGGATTATGTGTTTAACTTCTTCGTATTTGTTTTGAGGAACCCTCGGTTGATTTACCGAGTTGATAACCACCGTCGTAGAACCGTTTAGCGGGATCTCGTTTGGCCCTGTTCAGACCTCGTATTAACATGCGTCCTCAGTGATCGGATCACAAGTGGACAGCTTTAAGTACGTCTGTTCACACCTGGCATTAGAATGCGTCTCCACATGCGTCTTCAGTGGCCACTTGTGATCTGATCTCACTTTCCCACTCTATATGCAAATAAACACATAGTAAACACATGGCTGATACAGCAGCCGTTGTGACGTAATATTACATTAAGAACTGTATTAATATCCTACATATTCGTGAATTCTGGTACATTGTATTAACATCAAAATAAAAGGTTATTATACCGGCAGTCCCCGGGGACCTCCGCACCGCCGGCACCGCTGGTTTTTCCAGACAACAGCGGGGTACAGCGCTCCAGAGAGCCGGGGAGGACAGGCAACAGGCGGACGGGTGTCAGCTCCGCGCTAAGCAGTGGAACAAAAACAGCGACACATCTCCGATAGTACGATAATAATGCACTTTGTGTGCCCAGTCTGATAGTCTGTAGATATGTAGCCTATAAACAAGATATATTTTAATAAAATACAGTTGTACCGACAGAATACAGTAGAGCACAGAGGCCGTTTCTGTCTGTCTATTCACCTGAGGGGCGCGGTGGTCCTGCGGATCCCAGCTGGACATCAGATGAGAAGGTGGTCCTTAATGTGGCCAGGACGCATTCGGGTACATGCTGCTAAAATAATGTGGTCATATGTGGCCCAGACCACCTCTGAATGTGGTCTGAAAGATCCTGTATTTAGAGCTGTTCACTTGTGATCGGATCACTGAGGACGCATGTTAATACCAGGTCTGAACAGGGCCTTTGTTAGGGTTAGTTAAACCAGATAACGAGAAGATACCCTAGGCTGGGTATGTTGAACATGCTTCGTTGTACAGGCCTCTGGGCTGCAGGTTTCTCTGAGCCTTGCTCATCAAGAGCCATTGGTGGCACCTGTGATCACCCTCAGCTGTTGATAATCAGCCTGGCTGGGAGGCTATTTAAGCAGGTTGGCTGCACCCTGATCATTTGGTTGTGGGTCTACAGAGGGTCAACACCTTCAGTTGGCTTTCTGTGTTTGTGTTTTGTGGGATTTTGATGGTGCAAATCTTTAGCAAGCCTCTACTTCTCTTTTGTGTCCCCTCTCAGTGACTCCCAACTTACATTTCATTTGGGTCTGATACCTTTTTTGTTGGTCTATCATTTTTGGTAGATTTAGTGGGCAGCTGTGGGGAGTTATATTTTCACAGTCTCCTTTTAGAACCCAAGGGACCCTTTTATTTGTATTTCTGTGTGTAGTTTATTTTTGTTATGCACTCTGCAAATTGTGAATAAAAGGTGCAAGAATGGATTTATTATGGGAAGTAACATCTATCTTACAAAAAGTGCTAAGTAAGTATTAACGGCATAAGAGAGCAGATTGCAGTCTGTCGTCTTGAGATTACAGATGTCTCTTAAATAAATTATACATAATTAAATGAACATGTGTTTTGTGTGGTAAACAAGTTGTCATTCCAGTTTGTTCCCAATATCTCATTACCAGCTTACTTATATCTTATGTTGTCTATTTGCTTTTATTTGTATAATTTATTTAGGTTTGCACTGAAATTTACAAAATTATATGACCGGTCTATGGTGTTTCAAGGTTATAAGAAATGCTTTCCTGTGACTACAAACTTAATAACACTGTTCTGCTCCTGTCCATGGAACATTAGTCTGGAAAAGGAGTTTGTGAAGAGAGCTTTGTTAATTAAGTAAATGTCAGACCAAGAATGTTGGAGTTGTAGGGACCTCACGAGACAAAGAGCCTTGGCCTACATGGGAAACCAGAGACCTGATCACAGCAGGGGACCTAACTGCCCAGCTCTTGAAATTTCGCATCTACATGCGAAATTTCATTTTGAACTCAAACAAGGGCTCCCATTGGATGAGGCTAACAGGAAATGTGGGTTCTTTCCGGTGAAACGGCCACTATCTCACAGGAGATAAAAGCACGCTCACCTGAATCTCATTCCCTTTTCCACTGCGACTCACGTTGCTACAGGAGGTACCCAACGCTGACGCGTTCGCCTTAAGACTCGAGCCACAATTTCTGACCTCGCTGGACGAGTTAAGATAGTGTTGTGTCCATCAGACTTTGAATCATCATACCTGCAGAAGAGAACCAGCCCCGTCTTCAGAAGGAAGACGACCAGGACCCCGTTCTTCAAAGGAAACGAGCGCACCGCCTTTTCCTTCATTTCTGGCTGCTTTCCCCTCCGCTGCCACACGGAGGTCCAGCCTGCCGTTCATCAGCTGACGAGCTCCATAACGGCCCGTTATTGTCCGAGCCTGCGACGCCGCCGGACCAATTAACGACGATATACTCCACTATCGCTCCGAAGAAGCGATTCAAGTAAGAGGCTTGTGTCTGGGCAGAGACTAGTGAAATTGTATATTCCAATAAGTTAATAACTATTGTTGATTTATACTGAACGTACGGACCGCCGAGTCCGTCTGTTTGCTTTGTTTATTTAACTTGCTTTGCTCTGCTTTGCTTGTTTATGTTGCTTTGTTTACTGTTGCTGACTGTCTGATTACTGTGTGCTCCTTGTGTTAGCTCCTGCCAAACGTGAAGATCTGTAGCTGTAGTTTATTATTAAAAGACCAGTGCACGGCTGACAAACGTGAGTTTGCCCGCCGAGCATCTGAGTAATAATAACCCAGCTAGTACATCTCTCGCGCGGCAGTTAGGATTCCTGCTGCTGCGGTGTTTACTGTTTACTGTTTTACTGTGTTGATTGTTGACCACTGTGTGCTCCCCGCCGTGGGTTTTCCTTGAGAAACTCTTTGTGCTGTGTTTAATTCTAGTTTAGTGCTTAGAGCTGCGTTGTAGGACATCCATTTGTTTATTAAGTGTTGTTAATTAGTAATTACTGCTGTAATAACTATTGATTTAGATTAATGTTGTTAGAGTGTTTATTGTTGATTGAGATCACTATATTTAAATAAATGGTCTTATTTTAAATAGCAGTTGTCTGTGTTTATTGTGCATTTATATTGTATTAACAACTGGTTATGAGAGTTAGTGCTCGGATTCACCCTTCACTATTCACCTCCTAAGTGTAAAGTAGTGTTAAAATACTGGCCTTTGGAGGGAATATTTCCCTTTTGAGACTGGATTAACGTTTTGGTTATTGGTCCCTGATTCCGGGGTGGTGCCCCGTTGATTAATAATTCTTATTAATAATAATAATTCTATGAATATTATTTATTAAATTAGCTAATAACCAAACCTGTTCCATTTGTAAATCCCTTACAGAGTACAGTGAAGATGGTTTCCACAACTTAAAATGTTTAATGAGTCTGAAAGGATAACAAATTATATTTGGCAACAAATTAAATATTTCCCACTTAAGACTAAATAAATAATGCTTAACTTAAAGAGCTTTATAATATAAAATAAAAAAATTATGACTTTCGGACTAACTCCTCAAACAAATCTAAAAAATGCTGGTTGTTTGCTTGGGTTGTCTGGAAACGCTCCTCCTCTTTCCTCGAATCCTCTTGCAAGAAATGCAGAAGTGCCCCCCTTGTGGCACGCCATTTTCTGGGTGGGGGACCGGTAGAGGTGGATTGCTCATCATGCAGCTCTGCGGTGCCGCTACTTGTGCCAGAATGGGCAGATTCCTCTTCATCCTCAGATGCCTGTCCACAAGTAGCGGACCCAGCTCCGGATGATGAGCCACTGGGGGCCAAGTCAGCCACAGGCTCATGGTTTTCCCCTACACGAGTCCATCAGGACTGGGGCTCGATAGAGGGCCGCCTCCCGATGGACTCATGCATCAGGGAGAACCACGGCCAAGTGGCTGCCTTCACAAATGCTTATTTATGGAGGTGAACCGAGCTCATAAGAAATACAATATTTCACCTTATATTTCCTTTTTAGGTTGTCCCATTTTTTTGGACACCTGTATGGAGGTGAGGCGTCCCTCCAGGCCCATCATTCTTATGACTTCCCTGTGGAGTATAAAACATGTCAACTTAAATGGGAAATTAGGCCTACATGAATGACAGAAAAAAAGCGCAGTTATGCATGTGGCCAGTGCTCATAACTGGAATTTTATGGCGAAAACATAAGAAAAATAATAACTGACCATAAATTAACAGGTTACAAATAGTCATGGTCATTTAACTCCTCGGGGTTATGATGAGGAGCCGAGATTTGGTTTGCCAGTGTCTCTCGCCAGCCATGGCCCCTTTATTCCCCCCTGACTGGACGGAGTGGAGACCTTCCAATCTCCTCAACATCTTCGGTGGCTTCGATGATATCCCCTGCAGTCAGACAAATGCTGTGGAGAGCACAACAAGCAGTGATGACTGCAGAGACAAAGGTGTGATCCACCTCTAAGGCCTTGAACAGAAGGCACCTCCATCGTACCTTCATCATGCCAAAGGCCCGCTCTATTATGTTGCGGGCTTTGGCATGATGGTGGTTAAAGCGGCCCTGTACCCTCCCCTGCAGTGGCTCCCGATATGGGTTGATGATGGTCATGGGTGGACTATGCAGGGGTAACCCCACAATGAAATACCCTGGGGGGGATACAGAGCCTCTTTATAGATACCGCTGTTTTTGAGGACACGGGTGTCGTGAACGGACCCAGGGTATCCCACAAAGGTATGGAGAAACCGGGCCTTCCCCATCACTTACAGCCTGCAGCTGTATGGATGGGAAGAGCTTACGGTTCACGTAGTCCTGGCCACTGGATCCGGGAGGGGTCTTCACCCGTATGTGGCACCCGTCGGTGGAAAACACGGGGCTGTTGGCCAGCTGCTGGAATTGCCGCCCAATTTCCTCCAGCTCTGGAGCAGCAGGCAGTGCGATGACTGTGAGCCGGAGAGCAGCAATCTCCCCCACTCCCTTGTGGACCAGCCTGTGTACAGTGGAAACTGGAACTTGGAAGGCCCGGGACACCTCACTGTACGACAAACCGTGCGCCAGCCAGTACACGGTTACCAGTACAGTGATGTGGTGTCCCCAGGCCTGTCTCCTCTCAGGTCCCAGACAGAGCATCAAGGCCTCCAAGGATGCACGGCTGAGCCGGTAATCATCAAGTAGGTCATGCTCCCCATCAAAATACATTTTTTAAGAGGGGAACAGTGTTGTTCAGGCAGGCACCTGTAGATAGAACTAGAAACATGCTCTCAGTCACAGCAGGGAATGCTGTTTTTTCTCAGTACAGTTACCTGCCTCGGTCCGGCAGTTGGCAGCATATATTGAGGTCAATGTAAGAGAGAAACAATGCAAGTGGGTGAAGCAGAATGCAGGCGACCGGACATGGTGTCGGCCGAGCAGCTCAGCAGGGGCACCGCGCTGGACTCCCCCATCTGACACACAAGGCACAGGAGGAGGAAAGTCAGCAACAAGTCCAGGTGACGGCAGGTGACTGTATGTCACTGTGCTGTTGTCCCATCCTTGTTAGTGTTACTCTATCACTCTGCATCAGGAAAAAAAGGTACATTTTTCTTCCATTTGTTGCTCTTGTGACAAACAAATAATTGTCACTCTGAACACATCATTTCAGTTTGTCGTGCTTCACCATTTTCAACCATTATCTCCATAATATTTTACTATACGTCATGTTTAGTTATCATTTTTAAATTTTTTTCTAAATCAAAATAAGTAGTGTTCATCTCTCCGGATGAAGGAGCGCTCCACCAGCAGCTCCAGCTGCACCAGGTGTCGCAGCCGGTGGAGGCTCAGCAGGTCTGTCTCTGGTTCTTTATGGAAAAACCTGAGAGAGGAGACGGGTAAGTCAGGGCTGGGTGATAATTCAGAATGTAAGGGATATACCATTATCAAGATATGAAATGACCTATATCGGGATAGAAGATTTTGTCAATATCGCCCAACCCGATGGGTAAGACTACAGCACGAACACAGCATGAAATTAACATATCAGATTTCTTTACAGAAATGAGGAGAGGATAGTTTCCTTTGCAGTTTACCCAGATAAGAATGATGTTGTTTGAGCTCTGTTGACACTAAATAACAAGAACTGCATGTGGTTCATAAGACATGAGAACATTATCCAGATAAGAACAAGTGAGTGGTTCCAGTCTAAAAACGTGAGCTGGTTTCCTGTCTGGCTCACCGTATCCGGAGCGTCCTGAGCTGAGGAAACAGCATAGGGATGCGTCTGCAGAGGCTGCCGCTGGTGCGGTTCTGCTCGATGTCCAGGTGCTCCAGTCCCGGGACTTTAGGAGCGATGGAGTCCACGTCTTTTAGGGTTATGGCCACACGCAGCGTCAGCCTGGTCACACTGGACGGGATGGTGGTCGTATAGGCAGCGAGAGAGTTACTGTAGTGTTTGCTTTTTTAAAGCTTTTTGTGGAGACATGATTTAAACTTTCTCTTCTTTCATTCATGTTCCTGACTACAGGTGTGTCAGACTGGGGGTCAGACCGGGGCTCCGACCTTGGCCTCATACTCCTCAGCATGTCTCAGGTCTCTGGGGAAGCTGCTGATCACGAGACCTTTCCCCTGCCGTAATGCCGCCACCGCATCACCCAGCAGCTCCAGCAGTGTGTCCTAGACATCCAATACACACACACACACAGCACAAGCATTAATTACCATGTAAACACCAATCACTCAACCTAGACAACCTAAAAAAGCAGGGATATGCACGCATTTATACATTTGTGTGAGGCCTTAAGTATATGTACAGCAGGCTGGATCACCAACTGAACAAAGCAGGTTCACTGTGTGTCAATTAATGAGCCTGAAAAATGATTCTTGAAGTATTTCCTATCTATAAGGGCCCTGCCTTATGTCAAAATGTAGTTCTAAGATCTTTTTTATGTTTAAAGTTGTGCTTACATGGCGTATAGTCAGAAATAAACTTCTGTTGTATCAAAAAAATAGCTGCAAACGAACAATTTTAGCTTAATATTTATTTTCATTATTGCTTAATCTTTTGATTGTCGATTAATAGTCAGAAGAATGTCAGAAAAAATGCCCATCACTGGTTCCCAGAGCCCCCAGGTAATGTCTTCTTCACATTGCATATTTTGTCTGACCAACAATTCAAAACCCAAAACATTCAATCAAAAACAGAGAAAATCAACAAAATTATCAGGTTTGAGAAACTGAAACGAGCAAATGTTTGACATTTTTTGCTTGATAAATGACTAACGATTTATAAAATATCAAAATAACTGTCAGGATATAATGACCATTTTATAAGAATAACTTTTTTTTATTATATTTGCTCAAAGTTACCAACTTTAGCTTTAAGTTGTTGTTGTTGAAGATCAGAGTGAATGCGGATGTCACACTGAAGCTGAGGAGTGAAATACAAAACACAAGATTCACACATGTGAACACAGTACACTGCAATGCTTTTTCTTTGTTTGCATTTTTATTCTTTTTCTTTTCCCAGTTTATAAGGAGGTTCCTAGAAATGCTGCACATGATCATACGGTATATCTTTTTTTATTATATTCAGACAAACATCAAAATGCCTAGAGTGACATAATAGACATAATGCACCTTTTGAAAAGGAACTTTCAGTTTGTTGTCAACACTGCTTCATATTAGGTTGCATTGTAGTTTCAGTCCAAATCTGTCACACGTACATGAACATTAACTACAATTTGTGACCACTGTACTTTCAGAGCCATTTCCCTGTATTCATGTGTACTGAAGTAATGACTTTCAACACTCTTCTCCTTGATGGTTAAATAATGAAGCGGTTTTATTAATATTATTATTTATTATTATTGATGGTTTTAAGTAAAGTGGGAAGATACCGGAGCACCCGGAGTAAAACCCACACTACCGAAGTAGACCACACACTGCTGCCCACTAAGGTGGCCCTGAGAGACCATTCACTGGTCCTTCAGAGACTGATGTCTGTTCTATAGAGACCCATCACTTCTCCTACAGAGACTGGTCTGTGTCCTATAGAGGCCCATCACTGGTCCTACAGAGACTGGGCTCTGTCCTATAGAGGCCATTCACTGGCAGGAGGCAGGACTAATACATTATCACCTAAATAAACTTGTCCAGCTCTTGAAGCAGCAGAAGAACTTGCAGATGGAGCAACAACCCGTTGGTGGTGTCTTCATGTGGTTTTCGATAGTGGAGGCAATGTATTCATCAAATTCAGTCTGGTTCAGAATCATTGAGACCAGCACGCCTGTTGCAGAGCCCCACTTCTTGGAAAGGTCCTTGTGGATTGCCTTGTCGGCCTCATTTATCATTTTCGGGGTGATTTCAATTTCTGCTCCCTCGAATTCTGCCCATATTTTTTCAAACACATGCGCAACGATGGCCTTTGGGTTTTCAAATTTGCAGTTCACCTTGACTTTGCGGAAGATCCGCGTCACCAGCTTCTCAACAATTAGCCTGACAGAGTGTTTTTTTTTGTTCCGTCTGTGCTTTGAGCTGCTTCGATGCTGCGAGTGTTGATTTTGCCAACTCGGTGTTCTTCAAAGCGTCTGTGGCCCGGCCAACGTGGATGCCGGCATAAGTGGCCAACCACCACCTCAGCAGTCCAAAGTAACACCAGACTTTACGGTGTATTTGAGCCTCCATCATCTCACGTAATGAAGCATACTCCGACTGTATGAGTGATTGTGGGACAACATCAGGTATCCCCTCCATGATGTAATCGTAGAGGAGATCACAAAGTGCCTTTGTGAATACCAGGTCTTTTCCACTGCTAATGTCTTTGAGTGTAGCCAGCAGACCTTTTTGTTTTCCATCATCGTTTGACAGAACCGTAGAGGTAAAATCACTCATGAATTCCTGAATCTCATCCCTGTTTTTAGCTTTGGAGTTGGGGAAAATTTTTTTCTTCAGCTCAGTTGCGGATCGATGTATTGAGAGTTTGGCAAACTGTGTGGCAAAAAAGGTCTTTATCTTTTTCGCCAGTCCCTTCAATTTCAATTTCCTCTCTTTTTTGGGTTCTGGGCAGGCACTTGCCAGACTCTCAACCTCGTCAGTGATTGACTGAACGATCTGAGCTGCAATATTTTCCGTGTCAGATTGCAGCAGCTCTTGCTCGGTGTTGGGCATATCGTCCAGAAGAGGTCTGGTGATTTCCCTGAGCTCTTGCCTAATTATTTTCTGGGTAAGAGGCATCCTCTGCTGATGAGCCGTTGACCTGTTTTGCAACTTCTTCAGCAATCAAGTCGTTTAAGGAAATCGTATTGACGCATGTGATTTCAATGTTCAAGTCCAGAACCACAGCAAGAGCTCGAGGGAGTGTGTCTCCCAGACGGCAACTCCGACATGACGTCACAGCTCACTCCGACCTGACGTCAGTTGCCCTTAGCAACCGTTGCTAGGCACCTGCAGCAGCTCTTGATCGTTTTCTCGGGAATCAGCTGGACATATTCCAGTCAGCCAGTTTTCAAATCAATAACCACAAATAAACTATCACAGTTACCATTCTAGCTACCTTTACTTTAGTAACAACACCATTGGTAAGGTTGCTTGTTTTGGGATTTTTTTAGGGAGTTTCTTCTTTTGGGGTTTTCTCTCGCAAGATCTGGCAACACCGCATGTGACACGAGCTCCAACTGCTCTTCTGCTCTGCTGTCCTGCTAGCTAGTTAGCTAACTAACTACTAACACCTCCTGCTTATGTTTAAAGCATTTTATAATCAGCTAAATTGGTAAAAGCTGCATCACGTTGCTTCAAGAGGACTTTGTGGGTGAAGCAACATCGTGTTTGTTGCTGGAGAATCCTCTCATCCTCAACCACTTCAACCTGGAAGGTATGTTTCACTTCAGCCAGCTCCCTCTGGTGTCTCCTGTATGTCTTTGTTGTGTTCAGTCATTGTTTGTGTGGACTATTGCTCTCTAAAGTCTGCTTGTGGCTGTCTCGGCCTCTGCTAATTATGCTAATTATGCTAACTTTGCTCTTGTGCTGCTGCAGTTGCTAACACTTCTTGTCCATTATTACATTATGATGCTTTCATGCTACTGATTGCTTTGTGACATTATTGGTTGTTTTTGGTGGTTTCCTATTGACCCAGACTCTCCAGCAGAGGGTTATATTGCATATTGACTGTAGGGATGTAAAGATTAGTGTTTACACATATAAACTGGAAAAACAAAGTTTGGAAACTTGTGTTTGGTCGATTATTTCTCTGTTGTTACAATGCTAATTGGCATTGTATTTTACATCGACTTCATAATTACCTGTAGACTGCTGAACTCCTGTCCTATTGTTAATGTTATCAACGCTACATAACCTTGGGTGTCTTGGATTGTAATACGCTGAAGTTAAGAATAGAGTGCTACAGGAATGAGTCCTAAAACCAAGGCCTATTGAAAGAGCCTGAGACACAGGCGGACACGAGTCTTGTGGTATGGGGTATAATACATGCGCAGTGTAACTAGAGCTGCTGTCATGCGTTGCTATTGGCTCAATTTCGGCGAGCGCAGACCAGATTTTACTGCGCATGTGTTGTACCCCAAAGATATGACGCGTTGAAGACGCGTGACCTCTCCTGTTTCCGCCCTCCTTGCCTAAAACCCGGAAATGAGTTCGCATTTTAGCACTTTCGGTTCCGTCGTCTGGAAGTCAATGGATTTTTGAATGGGTTTTTAGTTAGATGCCTAAAATAAAGTCTGTCGTTAACACAAGCTTAAGAGATTTTAATGTTTTATTCTACGATATAAAATCCGTCAGTAAATATCCCACTCGTCGATTTTGAAGCTTTATGTGTCTTAAAAAACAACCAACAAGTGGCTAAATATGACTACTAAAACGTCATCACGCCGACTTGTTCGCCTTTACAGCCTCGTTGTGTATACTTGCGCTCATGCCACCGTGGTGTAGTTCGTTTATAGCCTATCATTTGCTTTTTACTTCTAGCAATTGCATTTACACTTCAAAAATCGTGACCCCAAAACCGTGATAGGAACCGAATCGTGAATTCTGTGAACCATTCCACCCTTAGTTCAGATGGACGGGAAACATGCTAAAAGCTCTGCACTGTTTACCCAACTGGTTTACTCTAGTTGATGTTTTTGGGTGGACCGCAGAGTAGGGTTGCGCGATATATCGAATATAGTCGATGTATCGCGGCTTGTCCCACGCGTGGTATATAAAATGACTATATCGCGAACATCGAATACAAATTGTAATGTAATGTTTTGAAGCCACCCCGCCGGCACGAGACTCGCTTTGGCATTTCCTTCTCTCCCTCTCTCCTACGGCTCCCTCTCTCACACACACACACACACATCAAAGACTCCGCCCCCATCCAGACCTCTCTATCCTGGGTGAGTGTGTGCAGCGTTTTACCTGCATAGAGAGTTACGAGGCGGCATTTGCGGCATTACACCGTTGTGTTGGCGCTGTAACAAACAGCACAGTGAACCAGAAAAGCTGCTGCCAAAACTGCCGCAGAGGAAGAAACAAGCCGTCGGATCGCTGCACAGCGGTAGCAGCAGTGTTACCGCTGGTAACGTTTTCACCACCACAGCAAAAAAAAACACTAATGTAAACAAAACTCCTTTTCCCTCACGTTTATGTCGCCAGTTGCCGTTTATAAATGCCGTTGCAAGCGTCAGTCTGCGTTTGTGAAAGCTGCTCTGCTCGGTACAGTACAGTACTTGAGTAGCGTACGGTCCACCACTGCTAGAGCACAAAGTTGTTTACAACAGTAGAAGATCTAGTCTCTTAATTTTGCTTTTCAAAGTGCACCAGATTGATGCATTTAACTTTAAAATTTACAAAATGTAACTTGTGATTTCCCCCTTTTTGCATGCAAGATTAAGATTGTTCCAAAAGATACCACTAATGAATATAAACAAGAATGTCTTAATGCAGACATACAGTGTGCTGCAGTGACTACAAGAATCATCATACTGGTGTGATTGTATTTATCAAAGGGTTAAATTGAGCATTTATGAAGTGCTTAGAGTATATTTGAAAATATCGCGATATATATCGTGTATCGCGATATAGCCTAAAGATATCGCCATATCGCCCAGCCCTACCATACGTCATATTTAATTGACGTCGCTTCAAGTGACGCTTCAGAGGAAAGGACGTCTCATGTCTCTAAAAACATATTTCCTCTCTTCCTCTCTCCTCAAGTCTTTTCCTCGCCTCCTCCGCTTACATCTCCCGTGGGCGGGACTAAGACTCGAGGAGAGGAATCGAGCCGTATGAAATCGCAAATGGGAAAGGCCCTAGGATACTGGATTTATGGCCGGGACCAACACCTCCGTAATTTCGTTGTCACACCATTTCTTGTATTCTTGTTTTAATTGTTTTGATAATGCTCTATTTGTCGCAATACTATCACACTGTTGGTTTGTGATGCAGAGGGTAGTTTAGTTTATTTATTGACTACACTGAGGGCGTTTTATATTTTAATAATTGATTTATTTATTGTGTTGAGTTGAATATGCTACTTATTTTGTACCGTAATTACCTTGTGCCTTTTCTACCTTTTTTCCTTTCTTAAATTTGACTGTGTAAACTGCTCAGAATTCCAATGTACTTAGGTGCAAATGGCAAATAAAACTCTTGAATCTTGAATGGGTTTTCATATTACAAAAATACTTCTTTTAAAATGTCTTCAATTTTTGTTACTGTTTTCCCTTCTTTAGTCTTGAGTTCATTGGCCACCTTCCCCTCCTTACCTCCGACGCTGCTCCAAATTTTTTAAAGCCTGAAAACAGAGCCATGAGGAGGTGCAGAAGTTTAGTTTTCTTTCAGAACACTTGAATTACAATATGCTGAAAATTGTTATGGAAATGTTGCCCAATGATGCCAAAAACTTTGTGCCTACTAAATCTTTAATAAACAGTCACAACAAAACTCTATAGAACAGGGTAAATCATCAATTTCTTATCAAAAAGGTATTCTCAATAAAGCTAATAATGAGCTAAAACAAGACTACTAATGGTAATTACATATTTTTTATTTCACTACAGTAATTTCTATTAGAGGGGTCTTACCGCCGATGGACACTAGGTGTCAATGTGACTCCACGATAGATACAGCATTAAAATTGTATAAATACAGCTTGTGCATTTGGGGTCCTACAGACAGGAAAAATGGATCGACTTTCTTGAAAACACCTGTTGAAAAACTTTAGCAGGGTTGAGAGAGAAAGAGAGAGAGAGAGAGAGAGTTATAATTTCATTCATTTAACCAGGTTTAGACCATTGACATTAAAATCTTTTTTTCAAGAGCGACCTGGCCCAAGTACAATTATCTATAGATTTCACCTTGCCTTTAAATTAATTTAGAGTGAATAGCTCATTTTGCAGGCTATTCCATGCAGATGGTGCAGAAAACATAAAGGCCTTCTTTCCCAACTCAGTCCGAACTCTGGGAACAGTCGTAAGCATAGTGCCCTGAGACCTTAACCCATAATTGCCATGTTTTCTGGTTAGAAAGACAGATAAATAACAGGGGAGTCTACCCAGAATGGCCTTATAGATAAGAACATACCAATAGCTAATGCATTGACAGGGCAGGCCAATTTACTTTGGAGTACAATATACAGTGATGAGTGAGGGTTCTACAGTTTGTAACAAACCTTAAAGCACCATGATATACAGTATCCAACATATGGAGACAATGGACTGATGCATTTATGTTAAGCAGATCACCGTAGTCAAGAACAATCAATCAGGAACGTCGCTTCAACCAGTTTTCGTCTGACATCAAGAGAAAAACAAGACTTGTTTCTAAAATAAAAATCTAACTTCAATTTCAACTTTTTCACCAGACTCAAATATTTGTATGTGGAGACTGCCTCAATTTGTTGAACTTGAGTAGTAACAATACTCTGATTCAACTCCATCTTCCTAGAGTTAGAAAAGACCAGAAGTTTGTTTTTTTTCAGCATTCAGTACAAGCTTCAGTTGGTAAAGCTGAGCTTGGACTGTGTTAAAAGCATTTTGCAGATACTCAAAAGCTATACAGAGGGTAGCTGCACAACCATAAATAACAGTGTCATCTGCATAATAATAAATAATAACTTCAGTTTGTTTGAATTCATTTGCTGAAGTGGAAAAGATAACCTCAGTCCATGGGAAAGTCTCTTAGGAAGTCTATTCAAAACTCTCCTGCGGTGATTAAAGGCCAATTCTTGTGACACAGGAATGTCTCTTGCAGCACTCACCCATGTGATGGTTAACTATTAGCTGGCACACAGACAGGGGTGTCCCGTCCGTGCTACACATGTAAACATGTTCTAGTAGAAACCCAAATTACAAGTATGCACATGTATAATAGGTCCTCTTTAATTTACCTGTGGTCATGCACAAGCTTCACCTCAGGATGTAGACCCCCTCTCGTTTAACATTATCCCCTCAACCTAAAACACAAAAGTAGCTCACAAACAATGAAACAAGACTTCTGTAGGCCTATCAATAACTCTTGTCCAAACTCCAGCACAGCAAGTGGCAGTAATGCAGCTTAACTAAAAAGAAGAAGGTGTTGACAGGAAGTAGTACATGTATATCTGTTTAACTCTCTGCTTGCAGACAGTAATGAGCAGCTACTGTCTGTAAGGCTCTTATTTTGTCATCTCTGCTGACAGGAAGTGGCGTGTGTTGTTGTGAGTGGACTAGATATAATGAGATATTTGTGTGTCAAAGTCCAGACTGAAGCTGTGTGTGTGTCACAGACTGAACACATACAGTCAGTTTGTGTGGATCAACATGGAGGAACAGAGCAAGAGGAAGATTCTGTGTGTGGGTCTGGTGTGTCTCGACATCATCAACGTGGTTGACAAATACCCAGAGGAAGACACTGACAGCAGGTTAGCACACAGGCTAATGCTCATACTGACAGCAGGTTAGCATACAGGCTAATGCTCACACTGACAGCAGGTTAGCACACAGGCTAATGCTAGCACTGACAGCAGGTTAGCATACAGGCTAATGCTCATACTGACAGCAGGTTAGCATACAGGCTAATGCTCACACTGACAGCAGGTTAGCACACAGGCTAATGCTAGCACTGACAGCAGGTTAGCATACAGGCTAATGCTCATACTGACAGCAGGTTAGCACACAGGCTAATGCTAGCACTGACAGCAGGTCAAAGAGTATAGAAGCAAAGAGACGAAACTCCGGTGTTTTTTTGAGATTGCGAAAATATTCTACCTAACCATTTATTGACTGTTTAAAGCTTCAGTAGGCAGTATATTTTTGGCATCATTGGGCAAAAATCCCATAATAACCTTTCAGCATATTGTAATACAAGTGTTCTGAGAGAAAACTAGACTTCTGCTCCTCCTCATGGCTCTGTTTTCAGGCTTTAGAACATCTAGAGAGCGTTCCTATTGGCTGTGCTCCTGTCATGTGACCAGAACCTGACGTTCCTTCACCAGATTTCACGATAGCGACGGCGTCACAAACTTTCTCCTTTTACAGCTAAACCGTGCACTACAAGATGTTTCTGAAAACATTTGAGGTTAGAAATAGGCGTTACAGTAACAGTATATTGATTCATATTTGATCAGCGCTGCCTAGGTTGACCGTTTGGTCGGAGTTCGCAAGTGATTGACAGCCGGCTCTCATAGACGGCAGCTGGACAGCAGACCTCAGATCAGCTCTTACTGCTTGTTTTCCTCCGGTCTGTGAAATCTTGCAGATGCCGTTAGGAGCACGTAGGACACAGAGGAACATTATTTTTTTTCAGGTTACCTGTTTCATGTACTACTGTCACGATATAGCAACCGTTTTATAAAAATAACTTTTTTTAATCATATTTGCTCCAATCTCGCCTACTTCAGCTTTAAGTGTTAACTGACTGTTTAACTGTTTACTGACCATTTAACTGTTAGCTGACCATTTTCCTGTATCTGTTCTCCCTATTCTGCTGCAGAAAACAGAACTGTTCTGACTGCTATGTTCCTGTTCAGAGAGTTCTAAAGAACAATGTTTACATTTTATTCTGAAGGTGAATCTACAATGAATGTGAGAGTTCACGCTAATTGATTGCAATGATCATAAATGGAATATAAATTATTATAAAGGAACGACTTAATATCCCAGCACTTACCTCTGCAGATGAATGATCTTTGATGTTGATGCTCGATATTTACTTTAGGAATGAGGAAATGATACATGTCTTAAACACATTTTCATCTACAGTCTCCTCATCGTTCCACACAGATATCAGTTTTCGGTTCAGTGATATTGATCGTTGATGCAGTGATGTCATCACTCTCCTTGCCTGCAGGTGTTTGTCGCAGCGTTGGCAGCGAGGAGGAAACGCTTCAAACTCCTGCACGGTGCTCTCGCTGCTTGGAGCGTCCAGCGCCTTCATGGGCTCACTGTCTGCTGGACCTGTGGCCGAGTGAGTACTGGTCAATACATCCATCAATACATTAATCCATAGACTCAACAATACATCCATTAATATGTTCATCATCAATAACTGACAGAGGGTATAATGCACATTTTATTTTAATTAGTAAGAAGATGACATGTTATTTTAACCATTTTTAATTAATAATGTAAAGAGGAACTGAATTATTTAATTCTGAAACAAAATCTCATCGATTCTTGTTCATATAGCTTGTTTTATACATACACACTGTATATATACTATATATTTATACATATATGTTTACATATATAAACATTATTAAAAAAAATTATACAATACATATGTATATATTTATATGCATATATGAGTATATATAAACTTATATATTATATATTATTATTATATATATACATAATATATATTTATATATACACAGTACATATTGATGGTGTCACTTCAGATAGTCTAATTACAGGATCAATATCATCATAGTTCATATCCATGGAAACGGCTGAAGGTCTGAAGTTTCAGTGATCAAATTTAGTTTTATAATCTTCAGAAACTCCACAAGTTGTTGTTTCCTCATCTCCTTTCTCCCTCCTTGTTTCCTCGTCTCCTCTCTCTCTCTCTCTCTCTCTCTCCTTGTTTGCAAAATCTCATCTCTCTCGAGGCCTTTCCCATTTCCCAAATTTTACGGCTCGACTCCTCTCCTCGCGTTTCAGTCCCACCCACAGGAGATGCGAGCGGAGAAGGCGAGGAAGAGAGGAAATCGATTTTTAGAGACTTCTTTTCCTCTGAAGCACCACCCGTTTCTCATGACAGCAGCAGCTGATCACAGCTGGATCAGCTGTCAGTCGGCTTCAACAGCTGTTTATGTCTGAACTGATCTAATACTAATAAAGATACAGTTATTAGTGGCAGAGCAGAAGTGTTTTCTCTCTGTAGCCTGTTACCTGTTTAACAAACACCTGCACATGAATAACAGCTGTAGTCTGTATTTATACTGTGGACTGAGTCCTGCTTAGAGGACCAGGAACCATCTCTACTGGCACAATATCTTTATATCATTTATTTGTTATTAGCGTCTGTAGTTATTGATATTCTGACGCTACAAAATGTTTTCTTAGGCTAAATGTTTGAGGGAAAATTTAAATGATGTAACTCATATCAAACCTGACGCTCTGGAATTATCAGCCTCACATTTGACTAAATGGAAATTATGTAAAAGGTGTAAAAAACCGACCCACCTTCTCTCTCTGACTTTAATTGTATCCTTAATAATAAAAGTTAATGGGGGAAATAATAGATCATGAAAAGACAATCTTTTTAATAAATGAAGAAAGTTCTTTGGCGATATTTGGTGTGGCGTCCAATCAATAACTGATATCCAATAAGGGGGCGTGTCGGTCTGTAAAAAACTTCCGTGAAGGATACACAGTTGTATCCTCACTTATGCATCCACCTCTTCGCTCCTCGCTCCTTGATCCTCGCTCCTCGAGATGCATTTTAGGAATTGGGATGTCCTTCAAGATGGAGCGGGGAGATCATTTTCCGGGTCACAAGCCGGAGGATTGAGGAGCGAGGAGACAAAGAGGCGAAATAAGGGGAAATGAGATGCAGCTTCGCTCTCCTCGTTTCCTTGTCTCCTTTCTCTCTCCTTGTTTCCTCATCTCCTTTCTCTCTCCTAGTTTTCTCGTCTCCTCTCTCTCCTTGTTTCCTCCTCCTTTCTCTCTCATTGTTTCCTCCTCTTGTCTACTCTTTCTCTCCTTGTTTTCTCATCTCCTTCCCGTCTCCTTGTTTCCTCTTCTCCTTTGTCCATAGATATCCTCAGTGAGTAGGAACTTGATCAGTGTATGGGTCGGGGTTAAGACAGAAATGTTAAACAGTTTCCTGTCTGCAATAACTTTGGAGGACAGAGGAGACGTGAAACAGTTTCCTGTCTGTAGTTTTATTTTGGAGGATTTTCAGAAGTTCCATATCGATGTGTCTCTGGTGTCTGAGCACGCTCAGTGTGTCCTTCCAGCCTCTGTGGTCATCAGCAACATCCGCACAGGAAGCCGCACCATCCTGCACATGAACAGGTGTGAACAGGTGTGTGTGTTTCTCACTAACTGTATCTATTTCAGGAACATCATCATCGTCGTCACAGAGCAGCTCTGCACCCAGTTTTCTTTCAGTGTTTGTTTTTTGGAGGACAGAGTTGATATGAAGCAGTTTCATGTCACCTTCTCTGTCTGTCAGTTTCATCATGGCCGACTTCTCGCGGCGTGCGGTTGATGTCTCTGCGGTGGTTTGGCAGGTCGAAGGTCAAACTCCATCTGCGTGTTGTGTTGTTTGTCCGTCCAGCGGATCTCGAACCGTCGTTCTCTACGACACGTAAGACAACCTGACGACCGGTCGGCGGCACACAGCGTTCACTAAATACCTCTTAATCAATGTGACCTTGTTACCATAGAGACGGGCGTATCATCACTCCTTTAAATCAGATAGCAAGTCAATCGATCAGCAGGAGTTGATGATAAATATGCTGGTTGGTTCTATGTTCTTGTTGACCATTGAAAGTCACAAACTATTTTAATAAATGCTGTAAATGCTTCACAGGGCCGAAGATGAAATATAACTGTAAAAGGTGTTACTTCTCACTTTAAAGAGTGCTACAGGATTGAGTCCTAAAACCCGTAAACGAGTTAGCATGTTAGCACTTCCGGTTCCCTCGTCTGGAAGTCAATGGGTTTTTTTTAAATAGCTTTTCAGTTAGATGCCTGAAATAAGGTCTGTGGTTAACACAAGCTGAAGAGATTTTAATGCTTTGTTCTACAAAATAAAATACGCCAGTAAATACCCCACTCGTGAATTTTGAAGCCTTAAAGTGGTTGCTAACCAGTGGCCATACGAGACTACTAAACGTCATCACTCCGACTCGTCCTCCTTTACAGCCTCGTTGTATATACTTGCGACCGTGGTCTAGTTCGTTTATAGCCTAACGTTAGCTTTTTACTTCTGGCGATTGCATTTACACTTCAAAAATCATAAAAGTGGTGTTCATCTGTGGAGATTATCTTGCAAAACACAATTTATCATAAACGTTCATTTGCCACAGAGTTTATTTTCTGCAATAATCCAAAACCCAATAGAAAATCCCATTGGCTTTTTGTCGAGGTAACCAGGGCGATGCTAACTTCCTGATTGGCCTACAATATAAATGTGTCATCCCTGAGCACTGTATTGCTGTCTAATCAATTAGTAGCGAGACATCACCAACTACAAACTAATCTCATATTGATACATTTTACATCAAATAAATTGTAAATGTTAGAGCTATTTGTTTCCATCAGACTCAACGCTGCAGCAGTGAGTTTCTACTCATCTGTTAAAGTTGTAGCCTACGAAGTTCTGCATCGTTGACAAATACCAGAACTTTTGTTATTCTTTTTTTTCTTTTTTTTTTTACACATTATACGTGAACATTTAAACTTAACAAACACATCACCAGGAACCCAGAGTGAAGTAAAGACATTAGCGATTTGGGTGAGCTTCATTTGGATGTTCACTCTGCTAGGCAACGCCCCCTGTGAATCGGAAACTCCACCCGCCTGTTGTAAGCGCCACCCTTCTGGTGCTGCAGGCAGATGAGGTGTTTTGTGAACGCTGTTTGACCCACCTGAAGGAAGCATGGACACCCAATCCTGATCCTGATCCTGGTGTAATGACCCACTCACTGCAGAGACAGACTTTGAGGTCCTGAACCTGAATGGATCCACCAATCAGATTGAGCGGAGGTCAGCTGACCTTATTTATTTTTCATTTATTTTATTTGTTCGAGGGACAGGGCACATTAATGAACATCAGTAGAAAAATACAAAATGTAAACATGCAAGAGTTAGCAATAAGACTCATTATCAAGGATCACTGCAGATCTAAGAATTAAGGAGACTTCTTGGATTTTGCACATGTAAAAATGACTGCATCATCTGCATACATTTGAATATTGATGCTTTGACATGCATTAGGTAAGTCATTAATATATAGTGTTAGTACATTTTTTTTTTTTCATTTTTTTTTTTTTTTTATCTATAGTCTCTTTGCAAAGCTATACCTCCCACTGTATTGGACTCACAGAGATGAAACTGTTAGCCATCAGAAACATCTGACTCGGTCAGTCAGTAAAATGTTGGACTGTTCCTTTAAATGTGAGAGCGAGCTGCTTTCAGTTTGTCTTTTTAGTTTCGGTCAGTTTGAGTCTCTGCAGTGGTTGTGATGGTGGTTTAATTCATCGTCATTGATTCATTTAATATCTTTGATGTTTAAAATGCCCACATTCATGCTGACATATGAAATATGTTCAGTAATCAAACAGGTTTTAATTTGCCGCCTGTGAGGAGTTTCCTTCCAAAATGATCAAATCAAATTTATTAAATAAACCTGTACAAGTGTTTCAAAGATATTGTCAGTTACCAACTCTCACAGACACTTGAGAGGATTAAAATAAAAATAAAAGTCCTCTGTAGATAATGAAAGTGTATTTTTTCTGTTGATGACTTTGGAAGTGAACTCTTCACACGTAAAATCTGTAAATGTTTGAATGTTGATAAAATAACACTTCATTGTGTGTTCATAGTGACTGTTGGACTTTAGAGAGATGACTCATTTTAAAATGTTCAGTCTGAACGGATGATCAAACATATTTATACCAAAACATTCAGATCCATAAACATGACTCAAAGTTTAGTCCATGGCACGTCTGTCACATGACTGACATCTGTCGCACAACAAAGTAAATTCATTCCAAATTGTAAAATGTCTTCACCTCCATAAAGTCCTGACAGACACATGAATCAATCAAGTTAAAGTTGAAATCGTTTAAAAAGTTTTAATTCCTTAAATTGTTTTACTGATTGTTGAAGTTTTTGTGTACCGAAGAAACTCCTCCACGAAACACACTGAGTATGTCAAACGGGATGTTCAGATGTATTTAAATGTACATGTTAAAGGGCAATTCCATTGATTTTACACAAACCAGTTTACTGGTCCTAGTTAGTCTTCTGCCTGCGGAAAGACTTATGTGGCCTGATGTCACTGTGGCAGAAGTGTTTCTGGATTATCTTCCTGTTGATTCATTAGAACATAAACTCTGACCTCATTTGCTGTCCGTCAGGAACCTTCCTGATGTCACAGCGGAGGATTTCTCCAAAGTCGATCTCCGTCAGTTCAAGTGGATCCACTTGGAGGTGAGCAACGCTCCGAGTCTGAGAAAATGAAACGGCCAGACTAACCTGACTAACCAGAATAAACCAGACTAATCTGATTAAACCAGACTAACCTAACTAATCTGACTAAACCTGACTAACCAGACTAATATGATTAACCCAGACTAACCTAACTAATCAGACGAACCCAGACTAGCCCGATTTTGCCAGACTAATCGTATTTATCAGACTGAGTAATCTGATCAACCCAACAAATCTGAATAATATGACTAATTTATCTAGATTTAGCCAAGTAATCCGGCTAATCTGAAAAACTCCAACTAATCTATCAACTAATGTGACCAATTGGACGAAACCCAACAAACTAAAAATATTTGCAGGGCCGAAATGCTGAGGAGCAGGTGAAGATGATCCAACAGGTAGTGGTGTATAACAGCATGTTGCCACAGCAACAGAGAATCACCGTCTCCGTGGAGATAGAGAAGACCAGAGAGCCGCTGTATCAGCTGTTTCCTCACGGTGACGTGGTGCGAGTCTTTAAGAATACGTTATATTAAAGTAACCATGACAGGTTTCTGTCAGTCTGTCAGGTGTTCTTGTAACTTCACATGTTCTTGTCTCTTCAGGTGTTTGTCAGTAAAGACGTGGCTCGTCACTTTGGCTTCCTGTCAGCTGAAGCTGCTCTGAAAGGATTTTACAATCGGGTCAAACAGGGGTGAGTGGCGGTCAAAGGTCAGCAGTTAGAACAGGTGTAGTAAGAGAGGGGGAAGACAAAGGTTTGCAGTTAGAAAAGGGGGAGCGGGTCCTCTTCACGGAGTCCGTCATGTTGCTCCACCATGTTTCTACAGTAGCCCAGAACTTACAAACCAAACACTGGCTCTAGAGAGAGACTTTCACATTTTTACATTACCTGAAGGCCACCGTAGTTCTCCAACACGCTTTGAAACTTCAGTAATGTGAGCCGCAGTGTGCAAAACAGCCAGCCGGCGACTGGCTTCCGTTGCTCCTAAAGTAGTATTGTTATGGTAAGGATGATCTCTGATCGAAGCTCAAGGCATTACCGGGGTTTTGCAGTTGTCAGCTCACGTTACTTCTTGGAAAGGGAGAAGTGAGCAGAGGGGTACTCTGTTGGTTACAATCTGTGACCACACCACTAGATGTCCCCAAATCCAACACACTGTCCCTTGTAAATTGGTGTGTGCGTGTGTTAATGTTGGTGGGTGTGGGTGGGTGGTCTCTCTCTCTCTCTCTCTCTCTATCTCTCTCTTTCTTTATTTCTTTCTTTCTTACTGATCTCTCTCTTAGGGCTGTCTCTCTGACCTGTCTCTCCTTCTCTGACCTGCCTGTCTCTCTCTCTCTCAAGGCTTTCTATCTGACCTGTCTCTCCCTGTCTGACCTTCCTGTCTCTCTCTCTCTCTCTGACTTGTCTCTCTCTCAGGGCTGTCCTGGTATGTGCGTGGGCAGAAAAAGGAGCGGATGCTTTGGGTCCCGACGGTTTAGTCGTTCATTCAGACGCTTTTCCTCCTGAAACCCTCGTCGATACTCTCGGAGCCGGTGACACTTTCAACTCTGCCGTCATCTACACACTGTCCAAAGGTGAGATGTTACACTGTCCAACGGTGAGATGTTACACTGTCCAACGGTGAGATGTTACACTGTCCAACGGTGAGACATTACACTGTCCAACATGGTGATGAGGAGAGAGATTATTATTAATAATATGGACACCAAATATTATCAGTCTCTGGTTTAAAGGGCCACTGGCATGGCCTTTATTGTGAAAGAAAAACGAACCCCTTCACTTCCAGGTCAAAGTGGACAGATTTTGTTCTCAGTTTGGTCTCAGAATCTCTGCTGATGTGCTGACTGCTCTCAGATCAGATTCTGATCTTATAAATCTGATCCTGAAAGTTGTCAGATGTGGATCTGCAGACTGAACTCAGATCAGATTTGACTCTGTCCATATTTTACTTAAATAAATAAATACTTTTTCCAACCGTAGGTGGAAGTTTGCAGGACGCTTTGACCTTCGGCTGCAAAGTCGCTGGCAGGAAGTGTGGTTTCCACGGTTACGACGGCATCGCCGAAATGTGCGACGACTGAAGAGTTTCAAACAGTAATAATTAATGATAAGTAATACGAAACTGTGAACAAGCTGCTAATAAAATGATAGTGAAGTGTTAATTAACTGTGTGATGCAGTGAGTGTAAATGAAGTAACAACTTGTTAAAATGAGTTATTTTGCTGTATTTTTTTTTTACCTGATGAGAATAAAATCTGTCAAATTGATCAATAAATTACGTTATTGATCTGAAACCTGACGTTCATCGATTCATTCAATGATCAAAGAATCAGTGTTAATGTTGATCAAGTTTTTGTTTTAGTCTTATACGAGACATATATCCAGATATCCTTCGACCCTCAGGTGTCTGTGTACCTGTTGACACACACAGTGTCCATATGACTGCATTGATACAACAACAGTAGCAGATTGAGTGCTGATTGTGCCATGGGTTAGATCACCTGTCATCCAATCACAGACCCCCTTATGCACATCAGTTGTATGTAAATGCACCAATTCCTGCAAAAAACTGTATATTTACACATCACCATACCCTCACCGCCATAGCACCCGTCAGCATCTGGCCACGACAAGGTAGCACTGAGCAGGATGAAACTTTCATGAGCCGCTGCCTCTACAAACTCTGCGCCACACATTCTCTGAACACTCCAACTTAAGACAATATTTATTTTTCTTTGAATGTAGATGAGAGCACATGCAATAATAACAAAAAGGTGACTGCAATGCTTGTGAGCTACGTTGACCAAGAACAGAAGACTGTTGTGGTTGATCACTTAGGTTCTTACTTAAAAAACTTATTAAACTTTATTAGAATCGTCAGTTTCATATATGTAATTTGACCTCTGCAATTAACCCATCCTAAGCATTTTTGGAGCAGTAGGCTGCTGTGAAGTGCCCGGTGAGCATCTTGGGGTTCAGTGTCTCGCTGAAGGACACTTTGAAATGCAGACATCAGAAATGCTGGGGATCAAACCACCAACCTTTTGGTTAAAGGACGACCTGCTCAACCCACTGAGCTACAGCCACCCCTAAAAATCAGGAGAGAGCGTGAACACACTCCCCCACTAACAGAAATGATGTAGTCAAGATTCCCACATTTGGGGAATAAGCAGGGGTCAGCACAACAGGGTCTGATAGATAAGTCTAAAATGAACATCTGGAGGCTTTACCAGTGCTGGGGAGTCAAGCCAGTGCCCACAGAGAATGTTGCAGGCTCCATATCCAGGGACTTAAATCTCACAATTTTTACTTTATTCTCAGAAATTTGACACTATTCTCAGAATTCTAAAAACATTATTCTCTCTTTATTTTCTGAATTCTGACTTTATTGTTTTTTTTAGTGACAGATCTACCAACCAATCACGAGTGATTTTTCTTTTTAAAAGTGTTGGTTTCATCAGTGTTGGAGCGAGGGAGGTTATAGCCAGGTTAGAGCTGTCCACTTGTGATCTGATCACCGAGGACACATGTTAATACCAGGTTTGAACAGGGCTGTAGTTTCATTGGTATTCAGATGCTAATTACAGTCGTTCACACCTTCACTGAGGTGTGCAGATCTGTGGTGTGGTAAATTGTGGGTTACACTGGTTTATTCTGGTTTACACTAGTGTAGTTTTGGTTTCACTTTATGTAAACATGATCCTGTGGTGAAACCTGCTGCTGCAGCAGTGTCTGTACAGTGTTACATGTATCAGTAATAGTGAAGCTGGATTTATAGTCAACACAAAGGGTTAACAGGAGTCCTGCTGACGTCTACAGCGTAGGTTTGATTTATAGTTAAGAGTCAGATTTCACCACAGCAACCCTAAACTTATGTATCATGCATGATAAGGCTTAATTTGCTTTAATTATTTTCCCCACAGTTATATCAGCAATAATGCAACGGACACATAATGCAGCAGTAATATTAATTCAGAAACATCACATATAATAGTAAACACTGACAGGGAACATTTTACTGAACAAAGATCACTTTTACTTTAAGTACATTTTGCTGACAGTGCTTGCATACTTTTACTTAAGGTTTTGAATGCAGGACTTTTACTTGTAGTGGAGTATGTTTTGTGTGGTATTAGTACTTTTACTTAAGTAAAGGATTTACTTTTTCCACCATTGCTGGTTTCACACTAATCCACTGATCCACAGGTATTTAAATGTAAAAGAAACACAGCAATGCACAAGAACAGGCAGAGTAGTAAAGACTGTTAGCAAGTAAACATGAATGTAAACAAGGAGGGCTTGTATTTAAAATTCAGTATGTGTGTATATATATGTATATATATATATACATATATATATTGTATATTAGGGATGCACCGATACCACTTTTTTTCAGTTCAGTACTCATACTTACATTTGGCTGCTTGCCGATATCAAATACCAATATGAGTAGTAGTTAATAATACCATTACAGTTCTACCAATGATATGTGATATGAAATATGTTTTACTTTAATCAGATGTTCCTCACTTTCTGACTGCAACAAATTAAGTATACAACATGATGCTTTTGCTAACAGTTTAACATTAAACTGTTTTTTCCTGATACAAACAGCACAGTTTTCAGTAGGGGTGTTAATTAACCAATTAACCAATAAAATATTAAAAATAAAAAAAGCTGAAAACTCAGAGGCATGGCTTGTCACCATGTTGGAGAATAGCAGGTCCACCTTAAACGTGAGCCCACCTTGCACGTGTCCACGACAATGCACACAACATCATGGCTGCTAACTCTCCCGGAAGGGTAAACTAGGGGACCCAGTTGCCTGTTTTGCACATACACTGCAGCTGGCGGTGAATGATGGAGTTTCCGCGATGGGTTTACCAAAGCAGTTTGTGCAGCTGGTTATCGCTGAAACTGGGCGCCTTATTAGGCACTTCAACCACAGCACCCCTGCATGCAAGGCACTAATCTTGTCGGTTAACGTTGCGTTGCCGTAAAGTCGTATTGGATGTGGTTGTATTGGAGTAGTTTTACGATTACAAGTACATGAGTACGGTATTGGACCCGATACCTGATAATGGTATCAGTGCATCCCTAGTGTGTATGGGTGTGTGTGTGTATATATACTGTGTATATATATATATTTATATATATAGTCCTATATATAAATATACTTTATATATATATTTATATATGTTTTACACAGCATCAATATATACTTTATGTTTTGTATACATCACTGTCTCTGTGTTATACATATATTCACACGGTGTCAAATATATTATACATGCTGTTTGTCTGACTGTTCCCTGTGATCATTTCTCTCAGTCCTTTGACGTGTTTGTACATATTCACATATTGTTATATATGTTCACACATAGTATTATATATTCACATTGTATGTGTGTGAGTGCGTGTGTGTGCGTGTATTCTACACATACTGCATATGTTTAGACGGCATCGGTGACTGATTCTGTCTGATTGTTCCCTGCTGCGATCATTTCTCTCAGGCCTTTGCTGAAGTGAAGATTCGCTCCGATCACGAGGAAACCCTGCAGAGATAAACACAACCGCTGTCAACACCAGGGGGCAGCACTGAGTGATGATATACAACATCACACGGTACAGTGGAGGGTGAAAAACAATACAGAGTATTTACCATACCATAAATACATTTATGATCAATTAACATGTTCTATTACACAGACTCATGATTAATGTTTCAGAAACATTGTACGTGTGAATATGAAAACACAAGGCGTTCGGCAGCGCTGGCTAACTTTACTGTCAGTGGAGATGTTGCTAAGCTAGCTAGTGACACGGTCTGTGACCGTATGGACCATAGACTGTATATAAAGATCATTATATGCAGTTAGCCTTTAACTTTGAAACAGTTACGGTTATAGAAAGTTAAAGTTACATCTCCTCTCTTTTACATTTCCCGAGCCGCTGGCTCCACGTCCACTACTTCATTCAGAGCAGCTGTCAATCGCAGCCGTCAATCATAACGCATAATCACACCACCTCTTTATAGCATCAAAAAACTAATTAAAACCAAATTTGTCAGAAAATGAACACTTGATCATCAGCGGGATAAGAACTACCTAAAATGACAGAAACCATCTTGGAGGAAAAAAAATATTTGACATGTAATTTGACTTTTTAGTTTGGCCCATGTCCCATCTGCTAACGGAGGGGGCAGGCTTTTTGACTTATACTGCAGCCAGCCACCAGGGGGCGATCAAGATGTTTTTGTTTCACTTTTGGGGAGCTTTTTTATGTTGTCCAGCTTTATATACAGTCTATGATATAAACATATACAGGTTAATGTTTAATGTGTAAACAGACTTACATTGTGATATTCAACTACCTCCTCAATGAAATCCATCCCATCAGCCAGAGGGATCCGAACTCCTCTCTTTGTCCAGTCTGAAGACACACACACACACACACACACACACACACACACAGTCAGTAAAAATCATTACAGTAATCTATGTCATAGTGTGTTATATTGAAACATGCAATAACTGCTAAAGTTTTACAGTTAATGAATCAGATTCTGAATCAGACTCTTACTGTTGATTAAAGGAACGACAGATATCTGCAACATCGTCTTTAGAGGAGCCTGCAGAGGAATCAACTGACGGACAGACAGACAGGTTACTGTTACAGTATGTATTGTGATTGATGGTCTCTTACTGCCCCTTGTTGTCAGTCACATTAAACGGTAATGTTGTAACTTGTAACAGAAGATGAAATAACACTTACTGCCAGAGATTCCAGTGCTGATTGATTGGAGAAGATTTTAAACCTGAAAGAAGAAAATTGTTTCAGTCAGACTGTGATGTGATCAATAACAAACCAAATAATCACACTTAAATTCTTTCATTCAGTTTGTGATTCTGATGGTAAAAAACTGGAGAACAACATGTGGGGCAAAGCAGAGACGCCAGACTGAAGTCAGTATAGTTAAAGACTGCTGGAGGTAGCGTCCATCCAGGAGGCTGAGAGGAGTCCTGCAGTGAGAATCAAGACTTCAGCAAGACTGATAGGGATAGTTTGTGTGTTTTGAAGTGGGGTTGTATGTACAGTACACACAGGGCAGGGTTCTTATCCATAGTAGGTGTACTACTTACAATTGATGACGGTTGGTGTGCCCCCAGCATCAAGAAACAGACAGGAGCACCGGCACCGGAGCAAAGCAATGTGCTGCTGTGGACGGGGACGGCAGAAAAATGTATATTCGCCACCAAAAGAAAGGCTCACCTGACAAAAAAATTAAGTGTACACTATATTTTGAATATTTTCCGACGGCGAACTGAACTGAAAGTGTATTGTGGTGGCAGTTTCTGTTAAAACAGGACACAAACCAAGGTAACAACTTGTCTTTCAGTGAATTTAATAAAAAAGCATACATTAATAAGAAAAGCATCTGCAGATGGACTCACGAGCACAGCCACCTGTTGTGGACTGTGGCAAGTGTTCCCGAATACAAAGAGTAGTCAGTATTTATACATACTAAAGTATAACACGGAGATAAGTGCAAAGAAGAAAAGAAGAGAAGGATAGAAAGTGTATCAATGCGTCAGCACACAGCAGACAACAGAGCATCACAAGACATAACAAGTATTTCAGCAATCTGTTGTTTATAGTCACAGAGAACTAAAATGTCAGGTCACTGTCTTATGGTGACAAAGTCTGCTAGATGTGAGGCCCTGAGATTATCTAAAGGTACAGTGTTAACTGCAGATATGAAAATTGCCATTACAGTATCTATACTGTTTTTGTCATGTGAGCCTGCTGGCTGTGGAGAGAGCAGAGACCAGAGATAGGAAGTTTCACTTTCAGTTCAGTTCTCCATCAGAAAGGAGAAGGAAAGGGCTGTCTGACAGCAAGATAAAGCGGTGAAAATATTCTAAATATAGCATACACTTAAACGGATATTGATTTTTTAAGGTGAGCCTTTCTTTTGGGTGGCTAAAATACGTTTTTCTGCCGTCCCCGTCCACAGCAGCACATTGCTTTGCTCTGGTGTCGGTGCTCCTGTCTGTTTCTCGATGCTGGGGGCACGCTGACCTTGTAAGTAATAAACCTACTATGGATAAGTACGTCATATATATAAACCCACTTCAAATCACCCAAACTATCCCTTTAGGGTGCCTCTGACTCTATCTTAGCCGAAACATGGGCGAGTTCATTGCTATGAATGAGGAAAATGAACGTATCCCAGGAATAGTATTCTGCCACCGGGAGAACCCAATGGATATGCTGAACAATGAGTAATTAGCTACCATCGTGAGCAATTGCTAACTGCTATTTATCGCTGTCTGCTTATCACCTAATTGATTATAACAGAATATAGTTACTTTCACCATTACTCATTTTAGAAAGGCCACCGCAAGAAAACATGTTCTTTGTTTAAATTATCAAACAGACAATTCATATATCTGGCTATTTGTTTCTGGCTGCCAGCGTTAGCGAGAGTACTAGACAACGTAAAGCTAGACTTATAGGGAACCAATCTAAACGCACATTATTTATCATACAAAGAACAGGTTTTCAGATAGCTTTAGCTATCAGATAGCTTTAGCTAGCGTAGTGCACTAACTAGTTGAAAAGGGTTGTATACTTCCACTTTAAGTTAGTTCCTTCCCTTTTCACAGTTGAATTTGTACATATTGTTAATACCGTTTACATTTTGTTTTTGTATAGTGTTTTAGATCATTTTGATAATCACCTCTCCGTCTTAGCTAACCAGTGTAGCACCAACGTTTGTCTGATTTTCACAGCTTTAACGTGAGGTCGTAATGGCTCAGTGTCAGCTGGAGAGGAGTGAACGCTCACGAAGGAGAACATTAACCGATGAAGAGCAAAGAGGGACTGAGCAAAACTCCATAGAGCTGACCGCCCTCCTCATGAACTTGACGGTGCTTTAGTCAGCTTGGCTAGCTGACTGGCTAACCTCGCTATTTAAGACACTGAGGTGATTATCAAAATGATCAAAAAACTGTGTAAAGCAAAGTTAAGTAAGAAAAAACAATATAAGGTGATCACTAGAGGTGAAGTTAGCATTACTGTAGAGCTGACAGGAAGTAAGTTCAAAAAACGTCTGCATTTGAATACTGATTTGGACGTTGATAACCATGGCAACGGTCAAAGCTTTGGGTCATTAATTAAGAGTGCAGTCGCAGGATGCGCACATAAGAGGTACGTACACACACACGCCTGTGTGTTGGAGTCACACATGCACATGCACATGCATGGCTGAGTTGTACTAATCACACACAGACACGCATACATACACAAATGTGGGACTTTTAGTGAAAAATCACACGCGCATACATATGTGCGCCTTGTCCTCAATGACTCTTTCTACTCCTCATAGTGCGTGCATACGTGTGTGTGTGTGTGTGTGTGTGTGTCTGTTTGTTTACCTGCGGAGGTCAGCATGAACAGCCAGACGTTTTCCCTTCATAGAAACTTTAGCGTTAAACTTTGTTTCCTGCAGAAGGACAGAAACATGAAACAATAATACAATTAATAAAACAGCTGTTTGATCAGTAGGTTGAATCTTTAATAAAATCCAGGTTAAAACTGGTTGAACTGGAATGAAAACAGTAGTTATGTGAAACCTGAAACAAACTGTCGGAGCCAATTCCATAGTTTGAATTTATTCTTATTCCTGAAATTTTATATTGGCAATTTTGTATTGTGTGTTTGTGTGGTGTGTAATAATGGAGTATATTCATTATTTAATTAATTTCGCTGTATGTGTAACCCCTGCAGGTCAGATTGTCCTAAAACAACTGATGTTTAAATCTGGAACAACTGAGATCCCAAAAAGATTCTTTTGAAAACACTTTGAGGAGAATATAATTATTAAAACTGTACAACAGGTGAGAGACAGCTGCCGACCAATCAGAGCTGTGGTTTATTGTGTGTGTGTGTGTGTGTGTGTGTGTGTGTGTGTGCGTGCGTGCGTACGTGAGTGAGTGAGTGAGTGCGCGTACCATGGTCATGCTGCTAAGCTGGATCGGAGGCTGACCTGGAGGCAGCAGAAACACCTTGACGATGGCTGTCATGACGACCGTCGCTCCAGATGTCTTGATGGTGGTTTTTGGAGGTGAGTTGACGGCGAGCTCCAGAGAGAGCGGAGCTTCCATCAAAGCTGGGTTCTACCAAGGACACAGGGAGAACATGAAGTTAAGTAGTGAAACACAGTGCCGCAGTACTACACTGGGTTCTACCGAGAACACACAGGAAGAACATGAAGTAAAGTAGAACATACGGCAGTGCCACACCGTGTTCTACCCAGAACACACAGGTAGAACATGAAGTAAAGTAGTATTTTACTTGCGCTACCAAAAATGTGGTAAAAGTGTGTAACTGTCCAACAATGTCCCAAACAGTGTTGGACAGTAACACTGACATTTCAAAAGTTTGTTTAAAATTCGCTAGACAATGGAATGGAAACACAACTTGTGTCTCTACTGCATTTATACTGTGTCTCCACTGTGTCTCGACTGCGTCTCTACTGTACTGCATCCCTTCTGTGTTCATACTGCATTTCTAATGGGTCCCCACTGTGTCTCTATTGTGTTTTACTGTGTCTCTAATGTGTCGCCACTGCATTTCTATTGTTTTTTCAACTGTATTTCTAATAAATCCCCACTGTATCTCTACTACATTTCTACAGTATCTCAAATGTGTATCCACTGTGTTTCTGTGGTGTTTCTGCTCACCATCATCATGATCGTTCCAAAGTAGGTGGTTCTCAACAACATCTCTAAGTCTTTGGGCATCTGAAGGACAAGACGACAGAAACAGAAGCAATGGAGGTCAGACTGGATCAGTGCAGTTCTCAGGAGTCATTTTCTGTTTGGGGGTTTTGGAGGTCTGTGGTTCTGTGGTGGTTTTGGGAAGTTTTGGGGGTCTGTGGTGGTTTTGGGAATCTGTAGAAGTTTTGGGGGTCTGTGGTGGTTGTGACCTTCTCGTTGATGATGTTCATCTGGAAGATTCCAGCTTTGAAGTAAGCAAACATCCCGCTGTCGAAGAAGAACTCGGACAGAGCGAGGTAAACCATCCTGTCGTACTCTTTAATGACCGGGTCGACGGCATAGTTCGCCAACGTGTCATTTGGATCCAACAGGTCAAAGAACATCCCCTACAGACACAACACACATGTTAATGGTCCCATCATATCAGTAGAAGATTATACAATATCATCAGTGGAAGAGTCTAACCCTGAAGTGCATGTCGAGGCTCCTTGACTCCACTACCGGATCATCGATCAGAGAATAATCGATCCCAATAAACTGATCAACCTCTGTCCTCACAGGGATCGTCTCCAACAGGGAGTTCACATGAACCAGAGCGGCATGATCCAGAGCAGGACAGATCTGAGAGGCAGACAGGTGCGAAACAGACAGACAGGTGAGAGATAGACAGACAGGTCAGAGACAGATAGACAGGTGAAACAGATATGTGAGAAACAGACAGACAGGTGACAGACCTGTTTGTTGAGGAGGAAGCGCATGCCTGATGTCAGAAAGCTGGCCAGGAAGCCATAAACTCTCCTGAAAGACAGACAGTTCCTGATTGGCTGATACTGCGGTCACATGATGGGTGTAGTCAAACATCAGTGAGAATTAATCAGCGATGATTGGATGATTAGACATTATTTATAATTGCTTATTGATCAGTAATTATTGATCAGTAATTACTAGTCGTTATTGATCACTACATCAGTCCTATTAAGAGTAATCTTTAATCATTACTGATTACTATATAAGTGTGTTTTACCCGAGTGTGCCGCTGAACTTTGCCTTCATTTTGTCGATATTGGCATCACAGGTGATGTTATTGATCTTCAGTCGTCCTTCATCGTCTCTGATCAGATTAAGAACCGTGTTGATGTTCACTCCTTCCGCCGACGCGTTGATGTTTCCTGTGTCGTAACTGACATACAAAAACACTTCAGCTTCATGACTGACAGGAATACAACTAGAATCAGAGTTATATGAGTGTTCTGCAGAAGAAGAGGTACAACAGTGTTCTACAGGAAAACTATTAGAGTTATATGAGTGTTTTCTAAGGATAACTATTAGAATAATATGAGTGTTCTGCAGAAGAACTATAACAGGTACAATAGTAAACTACGGGAGAACTATTAGCGTTATAATAGAATTCTATAGGAGAACTATTATATTTATATTCTGTTGGAGAACTATTAGAGTTAGTGTTCTGTAGAAGAGTTATTAGAGTTAGATCAGTGTTCTGTAGTAGTATTAGAGTTAAATCAGTGTTTGAGAACTATTAGAGTCATATGAATGTTAGTCTTAAGTCAGTTTTCTGGGTACTAACAAGAACCAGTAGAGGATCCGTCGGTGGAAACTCAGCGAGATTGATGAGTTTTGAACATCGAACAGCAAACCGACATCAGGGATGAACTGCAGCTCAGCGTGAGTCAGATTCAATTCAGTTATCTTCACACTGACGACAGACGAGAGAAAGAGAAGATTTTAATACACATCTAGTATTCAGTCTTAAAGTATTACTGTAAATAAAAAGTAAAAATGTGTACTCAGTAATGGTGTACTGGAAGCGTCCTTCTTTGCCCTTCATCTCTGGCATACTGATGTTACTCAGCTCCTCTTCAACAAACTTCTGAGTCTCAAATTTCACTGAAAACACAAAATACATACTGTGAGTACTTTAACCACAAGAAATACTTTGAGTACTACACTACAAACAATACATACAGCCTTTCTGATGTCATTCAACCGTACTGATTTCATTTAACCTGTTCTGTAAAATAAAATGTTCAAAGGCAAAATTTTATCTTAGGTACATTCAGCCAAATGCCCACTCTTCTGCAGAGCCTTGCGGTCCTGCTGGCTGCTGCTGCCATACCAGGTGGAGTGTGTCTGACAACATACTCTCACAGTGCAGGTGTAGAATGTCTTAAGTATCTGTGGGGACATCCCCCGCAGCTGTCGGAGGTGATCAAGGCGCTGCTGTCGTTTTTGATCAGTCAGCGTGGACAGACCGTGTCAGGTCAGGTCATCAGTAAGGTCAAGTGAAGCAGGTTCACCCTCTCCTCACCTGTGGTCCTGTCCATCTTGAGGAGGGTGTAGTTCCTCTCCTGCTGCTTCCCAAAAACCACAATCAGCTCCTTGGTTTTGCTGACATTCACCAAGAGGCAGCTGTCCTGACACCATAGTCTCAGATTCTCCACCTCCTTTCGGTGGGCCCTCTCATCCTGATTGGCCATCGGGCCTACCACAGCTTTGTCTTCAGCAAATGTTACGATGGTGTTGGAGTCAGAAGTGGCCACCCAGTCATGTGCGAACAGGGAAGGGGGGGCTGCGTGGACCTGTAGGCTAGCACTAGTGCCGTTAGCTTCGACGCAGACATAGAAGTGATAAAGATCGTCTGCCAGAGAGGCGTCAGCACTCATTGAGAGGAAGTTTTTCCATTTGTAGTCCATTATTGTCCTTATACTGAATTCACACCAGAACAGTGGCGAAGTACGGCCTACGCAGTGTGTATGAAAAGCTGCAGCAGCCACTCCCGAGTTCAGCAAGCTGCGGCCGTTCGATTCTGCGGCGAAGTGCAGCCAAACAAAAAATTGCCAGAGAGTAACCGCAGCCAATCATTAAACAGATCATGTGACTCCTGTGACATGTTGGCCTGTGTTACTAAGAATTTCTTCCTATCTGAAACACATGAACACGCCAGAAAACTTTAAGTGCGAGCCGTACTTTGCCGCTGCCTGTTGTGAATTCAGCGTTAGTCCCTGACGCATGCCTCTGGCATCCAACTACTGTATTCTAGTCATTATCTCCACCAGGAGATTATGTATTCGGGCGTATGTTTGTGAGTGAAAACGTGTCTGATACGCTTGCGGTCTAGACGGGGGCAATTGTAGTTTGTATTCATTCAACCAGCAGTGGTCGTTGTAGACACAGCTGGCGGAGATCTGCACTCTACTGAGTGCACGTTAGATCTGTATTGTAGTTTCGATCTGTCCAGGTTTTAGTTTACTCCTGGATAATAATTACATATCCATATACTTACACATCTCCAATCCTTTGTCAGTGATGCGGATTTTGCAGCCGGCGTGTTGAGCAGAGGCCATGATGGAGGACACCAAAGGGAAGAGGAGGGACAACAGACAAGAAGTCATCCTGAGCCAGAACATCTCAACCTGAAACACAGAAGAAGATTATTAAAAATCCTGGATCAGAGGCTGGATTCAGTCTGTGTGTCGTGTCTGTGTTGTCAGGTTGGTTCAGAGGTTCTGGTTGTCGGTCCTGGTTTTAGTCTTTGTCTGTTCTGTGCATTATGGTCTTTAAATAACGTGGATAACTGGAACAGCCTGTATTAGTAGTTTCACCTCCTGCAACATGCTGCTGCTGCCAATCATCATGTGTCTACTAATTAAGGCCTCGGCCAATCAGGGAATGACACCGATGACATCATCATGCAGCTCTGCAGCTGCTTTCTGTTTCAGTGTGTGTTCACTCACTGGCGGGATTTATCTTTATCTTTTAGTTTCTTTAGTGGATCCTTTGTTTTTTCCTTTAGAGAAGTTAGTGGATCCTGCAAGTTTATTCATTATTCAATGGAGAATAAGTATACATTTTGCTGTTGTTGTTGTTATTTTTTTGTTAGATAATATAAATCCATGATGTCAGTGTGTTAATATTGGCCTTATTATTTGCTTTAATAGTTGAGTGTGTTTGTTGTTGTTATATGTCCGACTGCAGCTTGAGAGGGGAGATGACTAGAGCAGTGAAAATGTGCATTTCAACTTAATTTATGCTTCTCACAGTACTGTAGTCTGTACGAAATGAGTATTATGCTATCACACGTTGTTAAATATATTATCCTTTGTTGAATAAATGCTTTCAAATGGGCATTTTTAACATCAATGGTGTGTAATGGCAATTTTCATATCTGCATTAAGACAGTGTACATTTAGATAATCTCAGGGCCTCACATGTTCAACTTTGTCACCATAAGACAATGACCCGACGGTTTTGCCTTCTGTAACTGTAAACAACAGATTGCTGAAATACTTGTTATGTCTCGTGATGCTCTGTTGTCTGTTCTGTGCTGACGTAATGATACACTTTCTATCTTTTTCTTCTTTGCACTTATCTATGTGTTATGCTTTAGTATGTATAAATATTGACTACTCTTTGTGTTCAGGGCTCACTTGCCACAGTCCACAACAGGTGGCTGTGCTCGTGAGTCCATCTGCAGATGCTTTTCTTATTGATGTATGCTTTTTTATTAAATTCACTGAAAGACAAGTTGTTACATTGGTTTGTGTCTTGTTTTAACAGAAACTGCCACCACAGGTGCACACCGACTGCTTGGCACTGCAGCAGCAACTCTGTCAACACAGACGCTGTTTGCACGTAATCCTGCGCCCAATATTGATGTTGCAGCAGCGTTATTTAATAATAGGTCAATAAAGTTAACGTTTATTACATCAATTGAATATTTTGACATTTAAAATTTTCATTAATTGCCGTTGAAATCATGTTATGCGCTCTGTACGGAGCACCGTTGGTCTCCTGTACGGAACACCGTTAAGCTTAATGATCTTCCGTACACAGGCGGCAACGTTACATTTCGCCACTTTTCTCAAAAACTCTTGGTCCAAAAGACATCAGCCAAAGTGTAGACTGTCTAATGGAGATAACCCCCAGAGAATGAGCACACAAACAAGCATGTCTGACTCTTAACAACGGAGCGCTGCCTGGCGTGGCGCTGACGGGCAAAAGTGTACGGAACACCGTACCACAGCTCCGCAAGGACATTTTAGAAAATGCCAATTTAATGTAAGTTAAAGGGACTATTTGTAACTTTCAGAATTGCTTGTTAACAGCGACACCTGTGGCCGTGAAATCAACGAAAGTCAGCGTCGGGCTCGCGCTTGCTCGCTCTAAATATACATGAACGAGCATCGCTCAAAACAGTGAGGCGACACACGTCAGCTAAAACCACAATATCACTCTATATTTCACCTGCTTGGCAGTAATGTTAGCTGACCAGACGAAGGCCTCTCCATGAACATGATTTAGATCTGATCCCAGTGTTGGCTTTTCCTGCATCAGTGCAGGCTGAGGCAGCGGGGCTCTCCAGCGTGTCTTCCTGCTCTCTCCGCCCGCAGCCGGAGAGAGCAGAGGAGACACAGGCACCCGGTCGGTAACGAGACAACAACGTAACTCGTTTCAGAGCTCCGTCACTTCACAAGACACGGGAAACCTCTGTTGGTCTGGAGGAGCTGCAGCATTTATTTCTGCACAAATGTCCACTCTACATTCACTAGATATTCTCAGAGCTAAACTAACTCTTCTGCAGTGTGGAGTGAGCGCGCGTTCACGTCTAGAGGTGGAGCGAGCTGAGCGAGAACGCTCGCTCTGTCTGAGTGAAGGTGAGCAGGCAGAGGAGGAGAGGCAGCGGCCACACGCAAACACGCATATGCGAGCGCGCATGTGTCCCGACCCGGTACAGTTATACGCTTAAAAAGTTACGAACAGTCCATTTAAAAAATAAATCAGGATTTTGTAAATGAAAGCAAATTACTTTTCAAAAGAAGCGCTGTTGGCGGTTAGCAACTATGGTTAGCCTATGGGACTAACTAGCTTACTGCTACTACCGCTACCTCACCAGAAGTTAGGCCCGTAATCATTTCTATAGTAACGCCCCTGAGAATAAGCTGGACAGAAAATTTGCCACAAATTGACATCCATGCCAAAAAAACTAAACAAATTGTACCTCCTCACAGAACAGAACACCATGTTATATTAGGAAATCCATGCATCACACAGACAAACTGTCCAGAGACAAATTGTCCTCCAGTGTAAAGAGGAAGCTGCAGCAGTGAACTGAGGTCAGAGGTCACTGATGAACAGACCGATCTCAGGGGTTTTGTCCCTGCTGTTGCTCCATAGCTCACAGCTGAACATATTCTCAGACTGTGTTGTCCATATAAACACTGCTCAACTTGAACTGCAGTAACCTCTGTTTCAAAACACTTTCTCCTTCTCCTCCTTCTCCTCCCCGTCTTTTTCTTTTCTCTTAGCAAGCCTCCAGACCCCCCCCCCCCGCCCCCCCAACACATTTTTCTCTCTGTAAAACAAACCGAACTGATGAAGCAAAAACAGTCTAACAGGAATAGAAGCTGAGAGACTGAGAACTCTGTTTACTTTCTATTTAAATCCATCTGTAAATCTATTTTTTATTTATTTATTCATTTTACAGGTTTCTTTCTTTTATATCTGTTTTACAAACTTCAAATTTGCTTTTCAAAGCTTCAAATGGAGCCGTTCAACTGTCTTGTTATCTTACACTTTCTCTGACACTTCGACTGCCTTCTTGTGCACAGACTTCTATACACGCTACAATCGGAGGTCTGAGTACACAGACACGTTCCACACATGCACATTAGAAAACAAGATGGCGACCACTCGACAGGAAGAAGAAAAGGAGCTCCTTTGTTTGGTTGATTTTGGCTGAACAACATAAAAGTAAAGGACAAATATACAGTGCATGAAACAAGTGTCCAGTTTGTTTTTCGAGCTCATGAGCAGTCGGCCGAACGTCTGCACAGGGGTCATCATGAGCATCGTACACGAGCAATCATTATTAATGTCAATATAGCAGAATACGCAGCTGAGCTGTTGTCATTAATCTGGATTTATGCTGATTCTGTCTGACATGTCGTGATCAAAAAATAATGTGTAAGGTGTTTCTCTATGACGTGGGATGTATGGAAGGAACCTGCCAAAATCCAAAATCAATAAATAAATGACTCCATAAGTAAATAAATATGTCTTTAAATGTAGCAAAAATAATATTAAAATATTATTTAGCAAACAGATATTTCTGTTTGCTTCTTTATTTTTCTTTGTATTAATTTCCTTATATATTTACTGTTCTTTTTACACATTTCTTTTTACATTTCTTTATGCATTTCTGCCTCATTATGCAAATGAGGGGGCTGTCACTCAATGTGTGTCATCATGGGGTGAGAGCTTAGGTCAGAGTGCATAGATCGACTAGCCAGCTAGCTGCACTCCAGTCTTCATCCCCGGCTCCATACAGGCGGTCGTTGGCCTACTGCTGCTCCCGCTGCTGCTGCCTCATACCGGTACAGGTGTGCGGATCAACCGTCTGAAGCTGAACTGTTTCGCGGCCCCACTGTCAGTCTCCTCCCTGAGGTCTAGCTCATTTAGAGTGGAAACCGCCTGGCAGATGCTGCCGGAAATGCGCACGATATTGACATCATACACCCCGCTGCGTGGTGCGTTTCCCCAAATAAGTTTGGGGATATAAATGAGGGGTGAAATGCAAAGAGAAAATTGTGTACAAATAAAAAAATAAAGAAATAAAGAAATGCACACACACATAAATAAATACATATATTCAAAGAAATATATAAAATAAGTAAAAAACTAAATTAAAAAAATTAAAAATGAATAAATACATTTTACAATTAATAAAAATAAATACATGAATACATAAATAAATAAATAAAATTGGAAATTAAACAGTAAGGAAATTAATACAAATATAAATAAATGAAGAAAATTAAAACAGAAATATCAATTTATTTCACATTTTATCAATTAATTAATGGTTACATTTATTTTAATATTATTTTGTTATATTATTATAACATTTATTTATTCATCGAGTCATTTATTTATAGATTGATTAATTTTTTATTTTGGCAGGTTCCATCCTCCATATTTAAAGTGTTGGCATGTGGTGAATGAAATTAAATCTGATCCAGTTTGTTCAGTTTATGTAACATTCATGAGTTTGAAGGTTTATCAGACAGTAAAACTCTGCACAGATATAATATGTTATACTCTGAGACTCTGGAAAGTTATTCCACACAGTGGGAAATATTTCATCACGACAATCGTGAAGAAAAACATCAGAAATAAGGCCTTCGTGTTACGAAGTAATCTGCCTGGAATGTGAGCTTGCATGTATGTGATTGGCCAGTTTAGTGTCTTGCCGGATGACATCACATTGCATTGACCCTGAGTTTTATTTTTCTGGAACCCTGTGAAGCCACATAACTGCTGCTGTTTTTGGTAGATGTCAGTGTGATGCCGGTCAACTTAAAGTCCAACCATTAATGTGTCAGATGTTTTAAAACAGGAAGAAGTCAAATGATTAAACTGATGTGGAATATTTGAGTGGATTCACTGTGCGAAGACGCGGCGAATGTCTTGAATTAAAGCTTCAACAGTAAAATCGGTTTTGAAATCCATCAGTGATCCTGAGAGAGAAAACCATCTTCCACCTTCATGTCACAACATTTTAATAAATGATGTGATGTGAATGTTGTCTGAATGAAGCTGTGAGGAACATTGATTTAAAAGTCTGTCTGAACGACACAAAGATGAGGACAGAAATGTTACAGATGACATGAAAGGGGCTACACACACACACACACACACACACACACACACATTAATTATCAGGTCTAAAGCTTCAAACAGCCTTTGAAGAGCAGAACGTCCTCACAAATAGAGACATACAGGACCACAAACACACTCAGTCTGTAATCTGTGCGTTTAATTACAGCTCAGTGACGACAGCCAATCACCCTCCAGTTTCTGGAGCACCCACATCTGGACATCTGGCTAACCTTTAATTAAAAAGCTTCAGTTCAAAGACTCCACACACATCCTGACCTCTGACCTCAGGGCTGTCAGAGAGACAACACTATTCAGCAATGACTTTATATTTTAAACTGCAAAGTATATATACTGTACATCAGTAATGTACTGCTATGTAATGCTGAGGTGCTGCTATACAACAGTAACGTGCTGCTATACAACAGTAAATCACTGCTATACAACAGTAAAGTGCTGCTATACAACCGTAAAGTGCTGCTATATACAGTAACAGTAAAGTACTGCTATACAACAGTAAAGTACTGCTATACAACAGTAAAGTGCTACTATACAACAGTAAAGTGCTGCTATATACAGTAACAGTAAAGTACTGCTATACAACAGTAAAGTACTGCTATACAACAGTAAAGTGCTACTATACAACAGTAAAGTGCTGCTATATACAGTAACAGTAAAGTACTGCTATACAACAGTAAAGTACTGCTATACAACACTAAAGTGCTGCTATACAACAGTAAAGTGCTGCTATATACAGTAACAGTAAAGTGCTGCTATACAACAGTAAAGTACGGCTATACAATAGTAAAGTACTGCTATACAACAGTAAAGTGCTACTATACAACAGTAAAGTGCTGCTATATACAGTAACAGTAAAGTGCTTCTATACAACAGTAAAGTACTGCTATACAACACTAAAGTGCTGCTATACAACAGTAAAGTGCTGCTATATACAGTAACAGTAAAGTGCTGCTATACAACAGTAAAGTACTGCTATACAACAGTAAAGTACTGCTATATACAGTAACAGTAAAGTACTGCTATACAACACTAAAGTACTGCTATACAACAGTAAAGTACTGCTATACAACACTAAAGTACTGCTATACAACAGTAAAGTACTGCTATACAACACTAAAGTACTGCTATACAACAGTAAAGTGCTGCTATACAACCGTAAAGTGCTGCTATACAATCGTAAAGTGCTGCTATATACAGTAACAGTAAATTACTGCTATACAACACTAAAGTGCTGCTATACAACAGTAAAGTACTGCTATACAACACTAAAGTACTGCTATACAACAGTAAAGTACTGCTATACAACACTAAAGTACTGCTATACAACAGTAAAGTACTGCTATACAACACTAAAGTACTGCTATACAACAGTAAAGGACTGCTATATAACAGTAAAGTACTGCTATACAACACTAAAGTACTGCTATATACAGTAACAGTAAATTACTGCTATACAACACTAAAGTGCTGCTATACAACAGTAAAGTACTGCTATACAACACTAAAGTACTGCTATACAACAGTAACGTGCTGCTATACAACCGTAAAGTGCTGCTATACAACCGTAAAGTGCTGCTATATACAGTAACAGTAAATTACTGCTATACAACAGTAAAGGACTGCTATATAACAGTAAAGTACTGCTATACAACAGTAAAGTACTGCTATACAACACTAAAGTACTGCTATACAACAGTAAAGGACTGCTATATAACAGTAAAGTACTGCTATACAACACTAAAGTGCTGCTATATACAGTAACAGTAAATTACTGCTATACAACACTAAAGTGCTGCTATACAACAGTAAAGTACTGCTATACAACAGTAAAGTACTGCTATACAACACTAAAGTACTGCTATACAACAGTAAAGTACTGCTATAAAACCGTAAAGTGCTGCTATATACAGTAACAGTAAATTACTGCTATACAACAGTAAAGTACTGCTATACAACACTAAAGTGCTGCTATACAACAGTAAAGTACTGCTATACAACACTAAAGTACTGCTATACAACAGTAAAGTACTGCCATACAACACTAAAGTACTGCTATACAACAGTAAAGTACTGCTATACAACACTAAAGTGCTGCTATACAACAGTAAAGTACTGCTATACAACACTAAAGTACTGCTATACAACACTAAAGTACTGCTATACAACAGTAAAGTACTGCTATACAACACTAAAGTACTGCTATACAACAGTAAAGTACTGCTATACAACACTAAAGTACTGCTATACAACACTAAAGTGCTGCTATATACAGTAACAGTAAATCACTGCTATACAACAGGACTGCAGAAATGCAGGATACTTTCATCTCATCAAAAGATCTGAGTACTTCTTCCAGTGCTGACACACATACTTCAAAATAAAGTGACAGAATCTCAAACTGTTCTGACAAATAGAAGTAACCCGATTCAAAGTGCAGCCACCACAGGGGGGCACACTTCTTCTTCTCTGCTCCATAAAATGTGAACACAGAGACATTAAATGCATATTGATATCATTCAGTGTGTCCATTCAGAATAAACGTCCATAAATCCACTTGGAAATCACAGGACAAAGACACTGCAGGGCTTGCCTGTGAATCGTCATGTTGTCATGATGTCATGTTGTCATGATGTCATGATGTCATGATGTCATGCAACCAGGAGCTGCTGAGGAGGTGGTTGGTGGTGTATGAGGCCCGAGTTGACCAGTGACTGATTATAGAGCGGTAACATTCATTTTATATATAGAAATTTCATGACGTAGGTTAGTCCCAAACAGTCAACTCTATAGCAACATTGGCCTTGCGAGGTTCAGGGCTGATTTAAAACACTAGATGGCGTGTTGAGCCATTTTCAACCCATAAAATGCAGATTTTCCTAAATTTGGTAAGAAATGTCCCTATTAACATCAGCATTGATGTGTTTCATCATAGTACAGTCATTTAGTTTACAGCTTAAATTGTTAATTTGTTTAAACGTATATTCTAATAGTACATAATAAAAGTCCAATACCATACCAATTCAGTTAATAAAGAAAGAAGAAAAACAAGTACATCAGAAGGTAGTATAGATTATAATAATAATAAAACAGGACCATAATTGATTTTATCAATTACACCTGTGTTTAACCTGCTGTGACATGTCAAAAAGGCTGCTTTGAAAATAGCCTATTCTTTCTCATTGGTTCCCAAACAGGCCTTTATGTTGATGTTAGCATCAGGCAGACTAGAAACAACATTTCCTCCATTTTCGCAAGAAAAGTCAAATTCCGCTCCGAGCTGATGAAATGCAGCAGAAGGAGAAAACTCAGAGATCCACTTTAAAAAACCAGGACAGGATTAATGCCAGTCCATCGAGGCTGTAATTATTACTGGCAGAGTAATACAGAGTTTAAACATCCTGACAGCAGAATAATGTAGTACTCACCTATCCATGATGAGAGGCTCTGTCTGTCTGTCTGTCTGTCTGTCTGTCTGTCTGTCTGTCTGTGTGTGTCTGTGTGTGTCTGTGTCTGTCTGTCTGTGTGTGTCTGTGTGTGTCTGTGTGTGTCTGTGTGTGTCTGTGTCTGTCTGTCTGTGTGTGTCTGTGTGTGTCTGTGTGTGTCTGTGTCTGTCTGTCTGTGTGTGTCTGTGTGTGTCTGTGCCTGTCTGTCTGTCTGTCTGTGTGTGTCTTTGTCTGTCTGTCTGTCTGTCTGTCTGTCTGTCTGTCTGTCTGTCTGTCTGTCTGTCTGTGTGTGTCTGTGTGTGTCTGTGTCTGTCTGTCTGTGTGTGTCTGTGTGTGTCTGTGTGTGTCTGTGTCTGTCTGTCTGTGTGTGTCTGTGTGTGTCTGTGCCTGTCTGTCTGTCTGTCTGTGTGTGTCTTTGTCTGTCTGTCTGTCTGTCTGTCTGTCTGTCTGTCTGTCTGTCTGTCTGTGTGTCTGGTTTCAGTAACAGTTGAACTCTGAATGATGAAACTCACAGATCAGGAGACTGAAGGAGGAGCTTCTGTTGGTTCTTGTAGGTTCTTGTAGTTGATGTGTTCTGTTCTTCTGTCTCTGTTCACACTGACTGTCTCTCTCTCCATGGAGACTTTTATCCCAAGGGACTAACTCCTCCTCCTCCTCCTCCTCCTCCTCCTCTGTGGGAGACAGAGTGTGTTTTCTGGTTGTTCTGTCTTTGGGAGAAAGAGTGTAGTTTAGTTTCAGAACACACATACGAGTGTGTAAAAGTGGAAATGATGGCCTTTACGTATGAGGACATTAATTCAGTCTTCTCTTCTCGTGTTTGTCTGAAGGTAGGTAATCTGAGGGGTCACCACATTAATCTGAGGGGTCACTATATTAATCTGAG